>NC_056739.1:328698901-328771401 GCF_019279795.1 Protopterus annectens | reverse complement strand
CACTGGCCCTCTTCAAGAGAAATCTTGATGAGTGGATGGAAAATAGAAAGCTCACCCTGGGAATCACTGCAGTGGCTCTACTTGATAGATGCAATGGGAAATAATGTCAGGCGGCACAAAGCCAGGGCACTTCTATGGGCTAGGCTTGTAAAGGTTCCAGGGCCATTAGCCTAATGCACACCTATGAACCTATGAAGTGAGTGAAGAAGTGGACGTAAGGAGGTGTAAGTTATGAATAGGTACTTGTTCACACTTAGGAATATAGTTTATACTAGAGTTGAGCAAGTTCATAGCCATATTTTGGCTAGGAAGCCTTTCAGAATGGTTTTAAAGGACTAGAGGGAGGGTATCAACCTGATGGATACAGGAAAGGAGTTCCAGGCCTTAGTAATGTGGTATGAGTACAAGCTAGGCCCTGCAGATTGTATAGGTTTGTGGAGAGAGAAGAGTTTTTGGTCATTGGAGCATAATGACTAAGTGAGAATATAATTTTGTAGAATGGTATTTAGTATTGGACAAGTAGATGGATGCTGGATAATTTTATAGGTGATGAAAAGTTCTGTGTATGTTAGTTGATTGGGTAGTTCTAACTAATTTTAGATATTTAGTGCTACACAGTGGTGGGTTCTGAAAGGGGCATTTGCTGCAATTTAGACACTATTATAACATTGTTCAAGTTTTACTTTTTGTGATGCCTGGAGGTTAATAAGGATGGAAGCCCATAAAGTAGTGAGGAGAGGAGGTAAGCAGTAGCAAGTGCAGTTTTAGTTGAGTATGTGCACAGTGGAACAGCAGATGCATTATTGCCTCACAGCAAGAGACTCCCCAGTTACATTTTTGGCTGGGGTGCCTTCTGTGCAGAGTCTGCATGTCCCCCCTGTGTTTGCTTGGGTTTTCTGTGTATGCTTGGTTTCCTCCCACATTCCAAAGACATGCAGTAGGTGGGCTGGGCACTCTAAACTGGGCATAGGTGTGAGTGTGCATGTGAGTGAGTGGTATGAAAGAACTACAGCAGAAGGGCTAGCCACCCAGTGGTGTAAACCTTGGCTGTAGATAATTATCACTGTTGAAGTGACACCCAGACGCCGTGTGCAAAACTGGGAAGAAGGAATTACGGATGGATGAATGTTTGGATGGATGGATGGATGGATGGTGTGACCGTGTTGGCTCTATAAAATATCATAAATTTTTGGTGATTTTTTTATGAAATTTCATATAAGCAGATTGAATTTAAGATTATCATCCACTATCATACCTAAGAATTTGCTATGAGAAGCGACTTCAAGAATTGTATTATTAAGAGAGAGGATTTTAAATTTTGTATTTTTATGAGCGTGGGACTGTTTTTTTTCAAGGGGGATGTTGATCATGAGTTCTGAGTTACACAGCCATGTTTCAGTGGCTGCTAAAGCTTCCTAAATACTTTTTTTGTAGATGTGCCAGGTTGTCTAATGTGCATATGAAAAAACGAAAAGAGCGAGAGACAAACTGAGCGATATCCAAGAAGTAAGATTAGATGCAGTTTTATTAGCGCTTTCGGAGGGGTCGGTGCCTCTTCTTCTTCAGACAAAATACAAATCAATTAACCAACTTTATATAGTAAAATAAATAAAACTAAATAGTCAATTAAGTCAATAATGATACTTTGCCATTCTTTAAAGAAACAGATATAAATCCCATAACAAAGTATATGTGAAGCAATATTTAGAAGGCATAATGTTATGTAGAATTAAACCAAATAACCACTAACAAATGTACAAAACATATTATTAAAAAGATATGTTATCATGTATATCAGTCGCCTATCTTTTTATTACAATTCAAGCTAATGACTCACACTTAAAACAACTCTAGTGGTTGACATTATAGTAAAACAAAAACTTATGTATGCCTATATGTTTAGCATAGTGTCTCCGTTAAAAAGATAAACTATTAAAGAAATAAGATATACGCTTTTACTACCAATACAGAATGTATGAATCATAGACTCAATTTAATAATGTATTATAAACTTAACACACTAGAACAAGCTATTTATATAAGGTATGCTTAGTGTTCCTCTAATATTTTATGCCTGAAAGGCACTGATGGGCTATTGCCGTTTATAATACATTATTAAATTGAGTCTATGATTCGTACATTCTGTGTAGGTAGTAAAAGCGTATATCTTATTTCCTTAATAGTTTATCTTTTTAATGGAAGCACCCAACCTTCAGCAAAGGCACACCCATTCACGCATGTCTTTCGGAAGCCACTCGACCATGGGGAGGACATGCAGACTCCACACAGAAGGCACTCCAGACGAGAATCGAACAGGAGAACCTCTTGCTGTGAGGCAACAATGCTACCGCTGCACCACCGACAGGGATGTGTTAAAAGGTCAAGTCCTTAAAATGTCCAAGTTACAAACTGGTGCTAATGAATATGTAATGGCTACAGAGCAGCTGACTAGAGAATTTGTGCACAGAGGCTATCACCATAATGAAATCAAGCACCTCTCTTCAGAGGCTTGTGCACTTTGTTTGCAGGTAAACCCTATTTTGTGAGGGGTGTAGAATTCTCTGACAGAAGAGAGACATCTTCCTTAAAGAATAAGGCATCACTTACTTACAGTAGTGATATAAGGACTGTGTGTGATATCATTAGTAGGAACTGGCTGATATTGCTTTCTGATGACAAAATTAAGGAAGTGGCGGCTGATGGACCAAGTTTTGTTTTTAAGAATAACTTGTCACTTAAGAGACAGCTATGCTATGGATCTCATAAGAAATCTGCAATGAGATTTGATAGGATGGGCACTTTCCCTTTCACGGCATGCAAGGCTTATGGTTCGATGCCCTGCAGTAATGTATTTATACATCCGATAACAAACATGAAATTTTGTATAAAGGTATACATAGGGGAAAGTAAAAGAAGTTTCAAACAAAGATTGAAGGAATATGTTAGGGATGTTAAGAAGGGTAAAGAAGAAAGTCCTGTTGCACTACATTTTAAAGAATGTCACAGTGGAAATATACAAGGTTTGCAAGCTACAATTTTGGGTCAAGTACAACAGATGTATGATTTTGATATTAAAAGACAACTTTGGAAGTTAGAATCTATTTTAATTTTGAAATTTAATACTTTAATTCCATATGGAATGAATCAAGAATGTAATTGGAAATGTTTTCTTTAATTAATTTACATCTGTGATTGGTTAATTCTTTGTGATTATACTATTTAAAGATGGGATATGTGAAGTAGAGATATACTCTGTAAAGGTTGAAGAGCCGAGGAGCTAGATGAGTCTGCATTTTAGCTTTCTGTTTGCTGCTAACCAGATTTTATTGGATCCATTGTGTGCTTATTTTACCTGTATTGTGGGACTACATTGTGGATCAACTACTGGAGTGGAATTTTAATAAAATATAATGGTAATCACTGGCTTTTTTCCTTGTGTGGTGGTGAGCTGTTCTGTTTCCAGTTTGTGGGGAAGTAAAACATGAAATTTAGTTTTGTTTTTTATGCTGATTGTAGAACCAGCAATCTGGTATATTTGGCTAGTTGCAAATTTTGCAATGCCTTTTATGTAGGCAAAAAGAACAGGCTTTTGAAAGAACGTATTTTACAACACTTGTATGATATAAGACGTGAATTTGTTTAATGCTTTGTGCAAACATGTTTGCGCCAATACTGGACATTCCTTTCCTTTTATGGTGCTACACGTTATTAGGGACAATAAAAGAGGAGGTGATTAAATTAATAGAACTGAAGCAGCTGAAATGAAGTGGATAGCTACTTTGCAAGCTGATAAATCTCCAGGTTTTTAAGACCAGCTTTGAATGCACAGAGATTACATTACTACATTTTTAATTGTAACTGCCCTCTGATTTGTCTATCAGTGTGTTTAAATGGTCTGTGTTCATTTTAGTGATTAGATCTGAAGAAGCACGTAAGTATGAAAGCACTTAACTGTTTTATTTGCTGGATATTAAAGTTTATGCTTTTAGGCATGGTGTTCAAACTCCCTTTTGTCTGGTAGTAAACATTGTCTAACTGGAATTCAATAAAACCTTTGACTTAGTCCTGCATAGGTGGCAACCAGGAAAATGGATATATGTTGGGTAGGACCAAGACTGAGAAAATAGTTTTCTGCATAGTCAAATAGATGAACATAAAGGGTTTTAGTGAGGGGGTAATGTCTGGAATAAGGAAAATAACTTGTAAATACTAAAGAAGTTGATCCAGAGTGTAGTGCATGATGTGTATGAAGAACTGTTTCCACGATGAAATGGAAATACTCAGATGTGTGATTTGTTAATTTTGTTTTATTACTGTAAGAGAAATGCATTTTTCCATCTTGCTTTAATGAAAATTATATTGATATTTAAGACATTTGAGCAATGTATTTATTTTGTGGACTAAATCTTAACATGAATTGTGTGAATTTTTAATCTGTTAGAAGTGACTACTGATTCATTAAGGGTTTACTTATTATGTGTCAGAAACATCTGTTAAATATTTAGATATAACCATTATCAAAGATTTTGAGACTAATCATTTAATTTCTTTGCTTTTCTGTAAGACCATATTTTCTAACCAATGTTTACACTGCAAAGGTAGTTATCTTTATTGACAAAAACAGGAATCTTCTTAAAGATCATTTGGTTAGATTGTTTAGAGTTCTTTCTGATGACACCATATTCTTGCAGGAAATTCACATTTTACAACAGATGGTATATGAGTATTGATACCATAAGAGATCAGTTAAGCAAGTATCCTAGGAAGTAATAGATGGAATGCTTTCTAAATTTGTTCCTATTCTTTTATAGCTGATAGTTACTACTAGAAGATTAATGGTTGATAATATTAATAAAAATAGATGCTATGTTTTTAAAACACTATAATGGTAGTAAATTAATTAGACAGATTAGCTGCAAAAACTGGCAATTGTCTATTTGCAATGATGATTTGATCCAAAAGTTGAATAAGAAACCAATGTTGTGTTTAAAACTAAGAATAATATGAAGACCACATTAGAAAGGGGAGTGCATTCAGGGAATGTTTCTAATAATAAACAAAATGTAATTATTTTACATGTGGATCCCGCAAGTAATGTTTTTTTTATTCATGAAGGATCTGATATCAACATTTCAGACAACCCAAGAGTTATAGTTTGTCATGGACATTTTTGTTTGGGAATAGTTTATGTTACAAAGTGTATTTATTATGACCCCTTTTAATGCAGTAATGCATGTATGAGTACATGGTGATATGAATAATGCATTATGCAAGAATTTACAGCGTTGTGTGAATTTTAAGAATTTCATTTTTTTATTAGAAAAAAGTTCTTAAGAGCCAGAAGAGTAGCAATTGGGAGGACACCTTGCAGTATTATGAGTTTACTTGGCAACTCTGACTGAATGTCAGAATAGTTCTAGGCTTGAATGACAGCATTTTGATTTCTAGTGTTCTTAGATTACGAAAAGCTAAGTTAGAAGACTATATTGTTCAATACTTAAGCAAATTTAAACTGACAAGAAATACCTGCTTGAACCTGGGGAAGGTTAATGTGGTCCAGTAGACTAAGTGAATGAGGAGAGGAGTTGGTTGCAGTTAATTGTGAGCAAATGTTAGATGACCAGGATGGGAACAAACCATTGTGGGTTTAGAACAGTATGTGCAAGTGAATTGTCTTGATGTTTGTTCTGATAGATGGGGACAGGAGGTAGGATGGGGAAAAAAGAAAAGAAATATAATAAATTATGGCTGGTATTTTTTTATGTTGGGTAGAGTTTGTTTTCCAAAATATGGGATGTCTTGTTCTTGTGACCTTCAAGTATATTAAAGGGTTGAGTTTCATTAATGTGTTTATTCTGATGAAGATGTGTGGATGAAAGCACTCAGTAAACTTAATTTTATAACATTGTATTGGTCTTGGTGGGCAACTGTTATTGGTTGTCTTTCATTATTAGTTATTTTTTTTACCAACCACTCAGAACTGTGCTCACATTTTACTTTTGAATAAACAAAATGTTGTGGTGTATCCTCAAGTGGACAGACTGTAGCAGCAAAAGAAGCAATGCTTCTGATCCGTCACTCCCTGGTCTGGTCAAATCTTGGGTATTGCTAACAGTTCTGAAGGCCATGCAAGGAATGGGACATCAAGTTGCTGGAAGCTGTGCCTCAAGACAGTATTCAAGATTATACAATAAAATTAAATTAGCAATGATTACATATCACTGTTCCAGATTGTTAGAACGTTATCTCTTTACTTTATAGCAATATAGTGTGCTTTTGTCTGGCCCCTTCTTGTTTTTTAATATATTCTCCCATCTTCATACAACAATAATGTGTGTGTGTGTGTGTGTGTGTGTGTGTGTGTGTGTGTGTGTGTGTGTGTGTGTGTGTGTGTGTGTGTGTGTGTGTATATATATATATATATATATATATATAGATATATATATATATATATATATATATATATATACGAATACACACACATATATATATATATATATATATATATATATATATACATAGAGAGAGAGAGAGAGAGTCTCTCATCTTATTAACACACTAATTGTCCAACTAAATATGTGTTTTTCCAGGTCTATGTCACATATTCGAACCACACTTTGCCATAACTCTTTTCGTAGAGTCGAAAAGAGTGACAGTTCAATAAAGTGAATGCTCAAATCAGCGGAAAACATCACAGGGAAAGGAAGCACTTGGCCATCTTATGAATGAAACACATGCTCCAGTATGTCAAACCAACCCAGGTGGGAGCCGTGGCCCCCACCCCCCAAACTAAATATACCAAATCTGAGATCGCACTACAGTGGGGAAAAGGGCAGTTTCCTAAAACTGGCCAACTGCTTCCTTTCCCTGTTGTAGTTTTTGCTGATGTGAACATTTGCTTTATTGAACATTCACTCTTTTCATCTGTATAAAAAGAGTTTCGGCGAAATGGGGTTCGATTATGCAAGGTAGACCCGTTTTTCGACATGCTTGGCCTAATTACCTGCTATCAGTTCACTACTCTATACCCACCTCCTTTAATTTCCTCATATTTTTTTCTCTTCACTAGACAGGGTTGGAAAAAGTGTTTCAAGCAGGGATTCATAGTCAGGATAGCATAATAAAAATAAATCTTGTTATTCATGTAATAGGTGTCAAACATAATACTATAAAATAGGAATTCAAATACTGAGGAAAAGCTGTTTTTAAAGTGTGACATGCCCCCACCAATGAAGGGAAAAGTTGCACACCAGCATTCAGAGGCTCCTCCAATTTATACCCCTCTGTCTCTTTTCTGCATTAAATAATTTATTTAATTGTAGTAGCTGTCATTGTTGTATCCTATTCCACAAAGCTTGAGTATTAAGAGCATTGCCACAGCCAATAGTGCATGTACAGAGGCATATAGTACTTACCTTTGTTTGAACTGATGTACTCTGCCTCTGTGTTTGCTTGTATTTAAACATCCTTGAGCACACAGTGATACATCAGCACAATTGTATTCTTCCCACTATGCAGAGTTTGCCTTAATACTAGTTTACAGTGGTATACCTTCACTTTTAACTTCTGTCTTTTAACAGCCATAGCAAACCTCTGTCTCAGGCCATTTATTTTATCTTTATTAGGCTGAGTGTGCTGAAACACTGCACTTGAAAAGACCCAGACTGAGTGTAGACCCTAACCCAGGCCCTCCTTCCATTTCTGCCCTCTATCAAACACATCCCTTCTGGTAATCTCTAATAACTCCAAATAACTATACCTTACCCCAATAAATACACCAGATATTGTTGCTCTTAAGGAGACTTGGCTCAAACCTCATATAAAAGACTCAGAAATTCTTCCACAAGCATCATTAGAGCCAACAGGCTTAACAAAAACTGAAAGGGGTATCTATCCTCTACAGTAACACAAATGAAGATTCTCCTCTTGCAAAAACTCTGTTCAAATTTAGGAATGCGGTGCTACTTATCTTCTACGTAAAATGAAATGACCACAAACTCCTTTGTATAATTATTCTATATACCTCCCTGCAGACAATATATCTACCCTTGAAGAGATCCTTTACTGGATCTTTCACAATATCACTAAGGAACAATCATCCTAGGTGATGTCAGTATCAACTGGAGTACTTCTACTTCTAGCATCAACCTTCATGGCTTCAAGCAGCTTATTACTACTGCTACTCGCTATAACAAATCCTTGGACACTAGTCCCATTCTTGGCTGGAATCACTGCATCAGGAACCCTTCCTGAATCCCTTAATGATCACTGTCCTTCATATGCTACCAGACATATTACCCACTATACCAAACAACAAGTATACAAAAATACTCATAATCTCTCAAATTTTAACGCTCAGACATTTTTAGCTGCTCTGAACTCAATTAACTGGACTATTCTAAAAGTCTTGCCACTGGATGAGACAGTAGAAAGGTTCAATTAATCTTTTTTAAGCATCCTAAACAGCCTTGAACCACTATGTAGGAAGAGAGAAAAGTCTAATTTTGGCCCTTGGCTTACTAAGCACAGTAAAAGTCTAATGCAAAATACAGACACGGTGTAGAAAGAGTATCAGAAATGTAAAGCTAATAATCAAAGCAAGAAAAACACCACAAAACCTACAGCACTTTAAAGAACTTTGTAACTTTCCCAAAAAGCAAGTCAAACCTGATAAGAAACAATGCTATTCTGATTTACAAAATAACCATAGATATACCCCCAAAATATTCTGGTCATCCATTAAACAGATTTTACACCCAGGAACTAACAATGTACTGAACCCTACTCCCAATAACTCCCCCTTAGAAACAGACACTAAGTTTAACTCACTTCACTGATAGCATAGCTGCCTCACCAATGAATCCTTTCCTGACTCCCCTGATTCATATCTAATACCCTCCACTCTCACACTAAAGCCAGTTGCCACCTCCTTCATAAAAAGTTATTATCCCAACTTAAACCCAGCTCTGCAGATCACCTTCCTGCAGAATACCTCAAAACTCCTGCTAATGCCATTGAAGAGCCAGTGTCCATACTTATAAATAGGTCAGTACAAGAATCCTATATTACTACCATCTGGAAAAATGCCATATCATCTCTCTCCACAAAGGTGGCCCTTCTACTGAAGTATCTAATTTCAGACCCTTTGTCATCTTATCCTCCCTGTCAAAAATATTGGAAAAATGTGTCCATAAACAACTCCTCCCAGCATCTCTTAAAGGAACAATTACTAACTGATATTCAACATGGTTTTAGTTATGCCAGTAGCATGATGTTTACCCTCCTAACTTTTACAGATAACATAAACAAAGCTAGGGATAGAGGTAAATTCATATTTCCTTATTCCTGGACTTAACAAAAGGTTTCCATACTGTGTCTCATAAAAAACTCCTACTGTGACTGTCCACAATGGACATCTCACAGCCGACTCTTCAGTGGTTTAATGATTTCTTGTAAAAACACTACCAGGCAGTCAAATGAAATTCTTCCCTTTCCCCTTATCTACCCATCATTACAGTTTTACTACAAGGCTCTATCCTTGGTCATCTTCTAGTCAATATTTTTATAAACAATCTTCATACTTCTGCACAACAAGCATCCCTTGTACAGTACGCAAATGATTCTACTCTTTTCTGCCTTTCAGACAATCTAAAAAAATGTTATAAAAGGAACTCTAACTCTATTGAAATCTGGCTTTGTAACCACCTACTCTTTCTTAATCCTAAGTAACTAAACTCCTTTTATTTTTCCCCTAATCACTTACCCACAAGAACAAATAAAAATAACTTTAAGATCACATCCTTTAACAATATGCCATTTGAAGTAATGTCCTTGTCAAAACTGCTGGTGCTTACAATAGATGACAACCTGAAATATGACGTCCACATACAGTGCGATATATAACAAAGCTCACAAAGACTTGGAATACCATATAAAGCAAAACAAATTCCTTATTGCATCCACCAGAAACAGACCTACTCCCTTCTCTATTATATGGTCCTTCCATCTTGGTAACCTCCAGGCCACCTTAAAATCTAAATTAAAACAGTATTACAACAAGGTAGCTAGATTTTCAGCTCATACAAGACACAGAACACATCACTGTTCTGCACTAAACACTCTGTATTGGCTAGAATTATCTCAACAACTAAATTATACCCAACTTTTCTTAACACACAAAATTATATTTAATCCCACTGCCTGCCCAGCTATAAGTACAATTCTCTAGCACTACCTCCCGAGTCATTACCTTCAATGTTCTAACAAAAATTTTGGTTGACATCTATAAGCCTAACAAAAACTGCGGTCAAAGTCTGTACTCACACTGTGTAGCAAAAGTCTGGAATATACTCCCTGCACCAGTCATGGCAATACATAACATTAATTTATTTAAGCTGCAACTAAAAGAATTCCTCTCTGACTCCTACCTTTGCACTTACTACTCTCCTGACTAAAATTTTAGTTCCTTCTCTGATACCTGTATACATCCTATCTCTCCTTTTCCTTGTTTTTATTTCTCTAAGTTTTATTTCCCTTACACTTAATCTTGCTTTTCCTCATTATTTCTCCTGCTTTCCAAATCTACCCCACTTATTACCTCTAACAAATACTTTTGTCTCACTCTTTCCTCCCTTCCTCTCCCCTTAATCCTTATTTACTGTTTGAATTTTTCCGCTCTGACATTTGCTTTTTAAGTGAATAATAAACTCTCACACTTATAACGTCAACACGTTTCAGTACTACATGATACTGTATTTATCTGGATTTAGTGATGATATATGTGTGTGTATTATTATACATGTCATTAGTGTATATTTGTATTAATCTATGTACTTCCACTATATTGTAATATGGTGTCAATTTTCCCTAACCCAACAAGCCCTACTGTCCATAGAACAATGGTTTTCTCAAAACCTACTGATCCTTAATCCAAAAAAGACTAAACTCCTACTCTTCCTTCCCTGTTCTCATTCCACCATAAAATCTCCTTTGTTGTTACATCTTCTAATAATTCAACTATCCTACCTGACAACCATACCAAACTCCTAGGGGTCATCATCGATGATGAACTAAAGTTCAACCTACACATACACCAATGTATAAAAAGAACACACCAGAAATTAGGCCTTCTTCATCGGAACAAAAAATTCTTAACTCCTGATTCTAGACATACTCTTCGACAGGCACTCCTCCTCCCTACCCTCCTATATGCCACCCCAGTCCTTACCAATATTCAGGCCACCACTCTTAATAAACTTCAACAGACTTACCATAAAATAGCCAGATTCATTACTAACTCCCCATACAAATCACACCACTGCACTGCCTTAAACTCTCTCCAGTGGCTTGAACTTCCCCAACTATTGCTACTTTATCAATTTCACATGCTTCACTATATCCTTTTTAAACCCTCCTCCTGTCGATCTCTCTCTGGCTTAGTCTTTATCTACACTCCATCCCAAATCCTACCTACTTCTAATCAACAACTACTTGGCATTAATCACCCAACAAAGTCCATAGGCAAACTACTTTATAAATACTCTGTCACCCATGCCTGGAACAGACTTCCCCTTGACTTACGTATAATTCCACACACCTCCCACTTTAAAATTAAACTAAAAACATATTTTCTCAGTTCCAGGACCTGCCCTTGTAAAGACCCCATTTAGTCTCCCCCGCCACACTCTCCCTTATTAAGGACCCCACCCAGTCCCCCCTTTCACTTCTCATAAAGTATTTACACACTCTCCCTTATGAAAGACCCCAATTAGTCACTCCTTTCACTTCTCATAAGGTATTTACATAATTCCACACAAACTGCAGAATTATATATTTACTTTGTTTTACTGCTCTACCCACTGCATTATCTCACTGAAAAATTATGTTTCTTAATGTCTTTTTTGGCTCCTTCTCCATACTTGGGACTTTAACTTGTTTGTATGTACCTAACAAATGTTAAAACCTTTGCTCTGTATAATTGTTTCTCACCACATTATTTTTTTGTATTAATATGTTACTTTGTAATAGAAATGTATTGTTGGAGCTTTTCTCCTCGGGTCTCCACTGAAAATGGGCCACAAGCCCAGTTGGACTAACCTGGTTAACAAATGTCAATAAATAAATAATGTTATTTTTTTTTTACTTAATTAAGGATGTTTTTGATCATGTAATTGTTCGAATTTATTTAAATCTGTGTTTTTTTTTCTTTCTTTTTTTTCTTTTTGAATACTCCATGGATGTTATTTTGGGTAAGGTGCTAGAATGTCTTTATTATGCAGTTTATTTAATAATAATGGTCAATAGTCACATCTGTTGTTTTTTAATAAGTAGCGCTGTATGGTTACATGGACAAAGGATGTGGCTCCACTTAAGTCAATGTGCCACATACTCCAACATACTATGGCATACAACTAGACATCTCCACCTCAAACTATAACTATGCCATAGTGAACATCTAAATTACAGACTGTAAGCTTAATTTCCTGTTTTATCTTGTGTTGCAGAAATCTCCATAAAGGCTAAAGCAATTGACATTCTTTCTAAATGTTAACACGGGTTACACAGGGTCCCTGAGTTCTGTTTTTGTTATGGCATTATTCTGCCGGGGAAGGAAGAGGGGTTAGTTTATAGGTATAATCTATTTTAATCTTACTAGAGCATTTGATTTTTTAAAATTATTCCATTATGCTTCACTACTTACTCGACAACTATTAAAATAATAAAGTCATGGCAATTCACCTTTTCACATCTGCAATTATTGAAACAAAAACAAGTACATTGATATGATTAACAAACATAATGACAAAAAATGTTACCTGGCTGTGTTAATTATTGCATATCTCTCAACTTTTATATAAAATATTTTTTTATCGGATCCCAACATTTTCCTTATTTCATAATATTTCATGCATTAACAACCATAGTCCAGTCTATATTACTCAGCAGAACAGATAGTTTCTTTAGAATGACATTTCTGTAATATTATACTCATTTCCATATATTTTTGATTCCAGTAAGTCCAGTTGCAGCATTTTGAAACTGCTAGTCTAAAATTATTTGAAGGACAGTTGTCCTAAATGTTTTACCTGCTCTCAGCTCATTCTGCTGCTGAGAAAGGCATTCAGATCTGTGCACACATACAGGCACACACACACACACACACACACAAGCATGTGCATATACACACACACACACACACACACACACACACACACACACACACACACACACACACACACACACACACACACACATGCATGTGCATACACACACACACACACACACACACACACACACACACACACACACACACACACACACACACACACACACACACACACACACACACACACACACACACAAACACATATACATAATAACCAAAACCATAATTCATGCCACAGTCAGTTCTCCAATACTATACTGCTGATGAGATTGTTACAACATTAGCATTAAGCAGAAATGAATACAACTGTTTTGACACTGTTTTTATTAAGACGATGCCGCTTTGTGTCATGACAGGACGGGTCTATATTATAAGATCGACATTTGAAAACATCGAACAACATATGGTCAACACCATATGGTCGATGTCTTCAAACACTGACCTTATAAAAAGACAAAAAAAAAAGAAAAAAGTACCCAAATGGGTTTAAGCAGGGGGGCAAGCCCCACACCCCCTACTTAAATATACCAACTCCGAGACTGCACTACATTGCAGTAAATGGAAATCTCCCCTTATGGAGATTTCTGTTTACATGCTCCAGATTCTGAGCATTCGATATTCTCGTGTCGACAATGTCAGATTCGACATTGTTGACTTTCGAGAATATAATACAGACCCTGCAGGACTATATTTCTTTTCTAGAATTGCAAGGCCAGAATAGATCAACAGGCATCACAAAAAATAATGTGGTAGCAGACAAACATTGAGAGTCCCATAGATGTTACTAAGTCAAAAATCCTGAATTATCCTGAGTTCCGGAAATGACTAACGGCTAATTCAGCAGCTAGCATCTACGATACTTTCAGTCTTATATTAGTGGTGCACAAATGGCATTAAAAGTGTTTTAGGCATCATTGGTGATCAGTTACCAGATTACTATAAATTCACATGTAAGGTCAAAAAGTCAGCAAATGTGTTAATTAAAGACAGAATACACAGGTATACAGGTATGTACGTAGGTGGTCACGTGGCCCTCTGTCCCTCTTCCTATCCAATACAGTTTGAGCAGATCCATTAACAGTGTGTGTATATGTGATATCAGGCACTAATGCAGCTCCCAAGCACAATCCTGTAATAGAACAACAAGCACAGCTTAGTGAGATAACAATCAAAAATGTATGGGAAGAGAAAAACACACAGAGTACCCCAGCACCACCCAAGACACACATTGCATATTATAATGAGACAAAAAAACAACATCAGAAAATACATTAAATTATTACAAAAATGTGCTTTTAAAAGAAGTAAACAAAAGACCAACTCTTGTGACCTCTGTATCAGTCAATTAATTCCTTTACCACCTTACTGTACACAAAGAATATAAGCTATTTGTCAAAACCTAACTAGTACCATCTCCACAGCACAGATGAATAAACCCCGCACTCTGAACCAGTTGACATGACTGACTAGAATCCTGGCTACTGAAGAAGTAAGACATGGTGCTAGGGACATCCCAGCTTCTCCACTGTGATTGGAGAAAAGCTGCCCTATCTGCTGCTTGACTGAGACCCAGAAGATGCAGACATTGCAGGATGCAATAGTAAAAGCTGAGATGTGCCCACACAGCCAGTCTGCACATTCACACAGTAGCCATGATTTGATATATGTAGAGACAGACATGTGAGTGAATGAGAAAGTACTCTGGGAATCCTGTGCATGTTAACCCGCCATTTTGGGTGACAAGGACAGGGCTAAGCATTGACGTTGATAGTTTCCTGTATGACTGCCTCCCATGACAAATAAATGAGTTGAGGGTGTCATGGGAAATCTTAAGTTGCCAGAATGAAGTGAAAAATGACATAGGAAAAACGTAAAAGTAACAAAACATTATAATAATAATCCCAGGGAAGCCTAGTTCTAAAACTCAAGTAAAAATAAACTGAAAGCAGTGTCTGACCACTTAGAAAAAAATAATTGAAAAGGAACCACTACTACTTGACAATATTTAGGAACAGTACATATAGTAGTACATTAGTGAAATCTTGCCAATGTAAAATAGGATGAAATTAAATCAGAAATAAAAGTTGGCATTTTTCCACACCTTTAGGGTCATGTTTTCCCTGAAATCTCATAGCTGAGTGTAATGCAAGAATCTTTGTATTTAATGTGCTAATGTCTCTGAATTAAAATGTGTATTAACAAAAAAACAAAAAGAAGGTTTGAGATACATTTTATAGTCCTATAACTCACTTGAGTACATTCAAACACGCACTTATATTTTCTACTTAGATTATGTAAAACACAAGTTTCATTCGTCTAAGCAGTCAGGGAATAGAAACCAAATGTTAACATACTGCACACTGAACTTTGAGACAGCTCTGCCTTGACAATCCACCTGCCTTTGTATAAGAAGTCAAGAAGTAGCAAGGATATGTTATACGTCATACGTCAAGGATATAATGGCCAGCCAGCTTCCAAAGATTCAGGGCAACTTCCACATGCCCAAACCATCAAGCAGCTCAAGCTGAGCTGACTAAAAGACAAGTTTAGGTGCAAAGCACTTCAGAGCCTTCCTGCCAGAAGGGGGGTGGGGTGGGGGTATCTAAGCCCTGGAAGAACAAAGCTAGGATTAACAAAAAAATAAAAGTCCACAACCCGGCATAAAAAACACACCAAAAAAGAAGGGGATGGAGGGAGGGAACAGCTAATGCAGCAGTGATCATATGAACATCTACTATTATGGTAACTTCATCTTACACAGTTGTACTATGTTCTTTACATTGGTCACTACTGCAGTAGCCTTAGCTATATGGGTAGATTACCATAGCTAAATGTATTTGGAAGGTGGAAGGAGAAGAGTCCGGAGCCCCTGGAGAATAGTCCTAGCAAAGCATGATCTGGACCTACAGAAGAAATCCAGCTTATAGTGCTTTATAAAACTATGTACTGAAGACCAAGGTACATCTTGTATAATACTTGTAGAATCCAACCCTTTCCCAAAAGGCAGAGAAAAACCCTAGGTCCTTACAGACTGGGCATTGACCCTGCCTGGAATAGGTTTGTTATGGTGAGTATATCAAAAGGTAATAGCCTTAGAAAACCACCAGCTGTCCCTTTTATAACCTTCACAAGAAATGAACAATTGATCCAATGATCTGAAATTCTAGTTTTGTCAAGACAGCACCTGAGTTGTCTGTGGACATCCAAAGTATGGAGTATCCTTTCTCCCTCATTTTTAGGCTTGGGAAAGAAAATAGGGAAATGGGGGGACAGATAGTTTGACAAAGTAAACTCGGATACCACTTTAGGCATAAAAGAAGGATTAGTTCTCAATGAAACCCTGAAAAATGAGGCAAGATTGACTCAACATAAAAGCTTGCAACTCCGATACCCTTCTTGCAGAGAACAGAGTAATCAGTAAAACTATATTCCATGTTAAGAACCTCAAGTCAGCCAGATTAGCTGGTTCAGATGGAGCAAGTGTTAGTTTCTCTAACACAAAATTAAGATCCCAAAGAGGGAATCATTGATGTACTTAGACACCTCTTATGCAAAATCCCTTTGAAGAACATTTTGATATGTGACTGCCTTAAAAGAGGAGGATCTGTGGGCAGGATCTATATCATAACACCAAAGAGGCATTTAATCAAACACCTCTTCACCAACACATAAACAGCAAACACACTAAAGCGCGAACGCTCAGAACACCGTTTTCTTTCCCTGGGAAAGAAATCGGTAGCACAAACACATACGCTTTCAAACATTACAATGTGGGGGGCTTTGCCCCCACACCCCCCAACATGGACGGGCTGTGCCCCCACACACCCCTAACTAAATATACCAACTCTGAGATTGCACTACAGTGAGGAAAGGGGCAAACACACAGGGAAGGCCAAGCGATTTATTTCCCACAGAAAGAAATCGCTGTTTTGAGCGTTTGTACTTTACTGCGTTCACTCTTTATGTGTTGACGAAGAGGCATTCCATTAAATGCCTCTTTGCTGTTCTAATAAAGACCCCTGTGGGCAGACATGCTGAAATAGCTGATAAATGAACCTTGACAGAGGAATAAGAAAGGCCATAGGATAGTATCTCAACACAAATATTGTAAAATCGGAGAACAACTAGCCCTGAATAAGTGTTGGTTATGTTGTTGGCAACAATTAAAACACCTCCGTTACAGAGGAATCAAAAAAACTGATAAAGAAAGGCACCATCTTTGACTTATCTTTTCTGCCTTTGCTTCATACGAATCCCCAGTAATGTGCTCGCATGTAAGTACTACCTGGTATTGTTTTTGTTTGCGATCTGTATTGCTAGTTTTGTGAAGTTTCACACATGGTCTGTTTTTCAATGCATATTTTTAGTTGGTAACAGCTCTATACGATCACCTATTTTCTGGACCTATATTTCAAAGCATTTTTGTTTTTAGCTTTACTGTACTGGCCCTGCATACGAGTGTTTTGTTATGCTGGTATGGAATTATACTCATAGCGTATTGTGGCTATAAATAACAGGTACACTGCTGCTTTATTCACTAATGTGAATATTGTCACCTGCTACCTGTACTTTTAGATCAGTAACCTGTTTAGCAGTTAGAATAGAACTTACTGTAATCTCTGAGGGATTCAAGCGATTCTGTGTTTCTGTATAATACCACTGCTGTTATTCCTGACTTTTAGTGGAGAATGAAAAATTGTGTGTAGCATCTTAGTAGTTACTGTTTCTTTTCATACATTTTTTAACAATACAGAGTAGTGTAGTGTATGTTATAATAGCTTGGTATCAACTGCAGTTACCTTTGTTTTTTTTTTCTGTGCTTTCCTTGCATTTGTGTTGCTCAAAGAATTATGCAGTTTCTTACAAGGTAGGCTGCCCCTCCGCAGCATCCTCTATCTTCTTAGGTACTTGGTAATCTGACTGTTTTAAAACTTCAAATATAATATTTACCTACTTTTCATTTTTATTTCCAGTCCCCTCAGCAAAATTTTTATTTGTGCACTGGCCAACCAAATAAACCAAAGACTGTCCAGTTGCCCTGCACTGTGAGACCCTGCATCCGTGGAACGCTAAACTGCTTTCAGCCAAACTAGTGTATGTTAGAGTTGTATTTATTTTGTCATCTAAACTGAAGACATTTTTGCTGTAGCTTTTTACTGTAAGCATGCACACAACTGGTCCCCCCCATTTCTCTTCCTATTGGACTCCTAGGTCAATTACTTAAAACTACTTTCTTTCTCTTAGAAAAGGTTTACCTATGTACCTGCAGCCCATACTTGAAATGTTTTCCCTATAGAAGTGGTGGTCCTTGTTGCCACACTGTACTAAATTAGTAGCACAAGATTTCTAGTTATTAGGAAGATAGTACACTACACTGACCTGGAATTGACTGAACTTGGTTTTCTTGATTGTTTTCTTGGAAGCTCGCCTGGTCCAGTTTTCTGGCTCATCCTGCTCATCTACCCTGCTCCCATTCTCCTACACCCCTGGCATAATTTCCTTTATAGCTAAACCTGCTTTGTTCCACCTTTGCACTAGCCAAAAGACACCCCAACTCCTGTACTCATACCCCACATCACCACTAACTGTAACATCCACTCTCCTCCCATCCTGAGCCTTACCTGCTTTTAACTATTTCAGTCACTCCCTTAATAAAACTTCTTCAATCAATCCTGATTTCTTCTACTAACCTTACAAAAATTCTTTACCATTTAATTCTGTCTGACCTGAAACTAAATCATGGCTATACCATTCAAAACTCTATTCCTCTCCCTCCTATTTATACGTCTTTTCTCAGCTCTGTCCACTTACCATAGTCCTCACCTGCTTACCACTCCATCTCCCACACTCTCTTATCCCACTATCCACCATACAAATAACTACTCCACCCCTATTGTCCCCTCTCTCTTTAATCATACCACTATATCATTGCACAGGTTCAAAGTATTGCACATACCAAATGCCCAACCTCTCATCAAAACAAAACATCAGTTCCTTTGCAAATATTTCTTTCTACAAATACTTCAAAGCACAATACTACTCTTATCTGGTGATATTCATCCCAATCCAGGCCCTTGCCAACAGCACTCGAACCATACTTATACAGCACCCTCCTTCCAACTGCCTCACAAATAACTCATTGTGATCACAAGCATCCAAAAATCTGTCTTTTTGTGTCAATGTATACACAAAGCATTGTCAATAAAAGCACCCTCTTTCACATCTAGATTTCTCAATATAACCCAGATATACTTCCCTGTCTGAGACATGGCTAAAACCTCATATTACAAACTGCAAACCCCCCCCCGGTTATAATATTCTTCAAGTTGATAGAAGTTAAAAAAAAGGATGGAGAAGTAGCTATACTCTACTCTGACCAACTCTCTCTCTCCCTGCTCTCAATAGCTATCCCTGATTTCTACCCTGCCAAAATACTTATAGAAACCTGTAACCTAAATCAACACAAAAAACTTGCCAGTGCAGTGATCTACATACCCCCAGGTAAAAACATTCCCATACTCGAGCAGTTTCTTTCTTGGATTTCTGTATCCATTTCCTTTGAAACCATCATCTTTGGGGATATGAATATTGACTAGAACATTGTTAATACTGCCACCCCTAGCTAGTCTATAAACTTTTATGGCTTTATCTAGTTGATCACCTCACCCACACATGGCAAAACAATCCCAAAATGGCTCAGTCATCGACTGGATATTAGTATTTAACCCTCAGTGCTATCATAACCCTTCCACCCCACCTAACTCCCCTTACTGACCACCTCCCTACCTCAGTAGTACACCCTGAATGAATTACTGTCCACTCTAAACTGGTCATTCTTGCACACATTACCCCTTGATGACGATGTCCAAAGCTTCAACAATATATTCCTAGAAACCCTTAACACCCTGGCTCCCAGAAGAAAAATTAGGCTAACGTAATTGGCTAAACTAGGGAACTGAGTCACTTATGAACAACAGAGACAGTGCCTGGAGAGCATGGAAAAAATAACAGCTCAACTTTTCACCTGAATTTATATAAACAGCTTCACAACCAAACAAACAAGCAGGTCCTACTGGACAAAAAAATTTCTATCAAAAATCTCTGAGCAACCCACATTCCAACCAGAAGAAATTCTGGCACTCAATAAACACATTACTATCTCCAGGGAACCCCTCTTCACCAAACCTCTTCCCTAACAAACCTTCTAGCGAAACTGCAACTCTACTTAACAACTTTTTCATCTAAACAATATAAAAGCTTACTAAACCAGAAACTTTTGATATTAAGACTCCACGTCCCACCTCATCTCTTCCATCGTTCTCCCTAGCACCCGTAGCAATTTTCTTCATCAGATCACGTCTTACCAAACTCAAACCCTGTTCCCCATCAGCCGACAAACTCCCTCCATTATTTCTCAAACATGCAGCTAGATCCGTAGCATACCCTA
Organism: Protopterus annectens; assembly: GCF_019279795.1. Classification (NCBI taxonomy): domain Eukaryota; kingdom Metazoa; phylum Chordata; order Ceratodontiformes; family Protopteridae; genus Protopterus; species Protopterus annectens. The sequence continues at coordinate 328,750,789 of NC_056739.1, read as the reverse complement.
TACTTATCAATAGATCCATCCAAGAAAATACAGTACCAGATATCTGTAAAAAAAATGTTCATAATACCCTTCTACAAGGAAGGAAATTCTACAGAACCCTCAAATTACAGGCCTATTGCCATACTATCCCCTTATCCAAGATACTGGAAAAATGTATACATAGACAAATACTAAACCAACTCTTACAGGCAACCTAATTACATGCACATAGCACGGTTTCCAACGCTCGCACAGTACTACCACTGCTCTCCTATCTTTCACACACAACATTGCCCAAGCCAGAGATAATAATAAACGTGTCAGATCTATTCTTTGACCATCCAAAACATTTAATACGGTTTCCCATCCCATCCTCCTAAACAAACTTTCCAACCTACAACTCTCTACCTCCACTAACTCCTGGTTTAACAGCTACCTTTCAAACAGATATCAGTCCATCAGATGGCAAACATCCTTCTCTCCTTTATGTCTTGTTAAGATTGGGGATCCCCAGGGTTCTATCCTGGGCCCTCTACTTTTTAATATATTTACAAATAACCTCCATGTCTCCTGTCCCACTCTTCCAAAACAGAAAACTGCACAAGCAAACAAGTTGTCAGTCATATACAAATAATCAGAGACTGCTGGTGAATACTACAGTGCCTGTTTTCTTCTCCACATACCAAGACACTTTCAGTTTCATGAACTATAACATCAGATATGAGTATTCTACATGTACAAATGTTCCCTGAAATCAAACTTATGCAATGGTTCAGGCTGCATCTTCCTGGAGTTAACATTTCACTGTCAAAACAAAGACCACTGAACAAATTAACAACATCTGGCAAGACGTGCAGCTTGCACAACTGAAATTTCACTTTCTTTTGAAAAAAAAGTATTTTTTGTTTGGAGGTAATCTTTTAGTCTTAAAACAAAAAGCAGTATCAGCAGTCCTGTTTCAGTTCACTGGTAAGCTATATCAAACTACCAAAATGCAATTTATGAGAACAAACTTAACCTATTTAATAGTCACACATACAACTAGCCTCACTAAGTCTTAAAAGTGTAATATTTAAACTTATGTGGGTTTATGAGGTGGGCACTTGTATAAACAAGACTGTATTCAAGAACAGCTCTGTCTTATGGCAAAGCATATTTAATACGTCAGTGGACTTGCACTTTCCTTCATGATAAGCTGGCTTATCATCAGAAGACTGAATGTACCCACTTTATGATTAGACCAGGGAACATAACTCTCATCTGTACCATCTCATGAAGTACATTCCCCTTGAGTCTTGAAAATATTTTGTTCCACACTGTTCCACATTAAAACATTCATTGTTAAGAATGTTTTTAAATAAATATCCGTGGTAAATAACACTGAATAATACTGAACCATATTAAAAGTATGAAGAAACTTTTAATAACCTTGCTGTGAGCTTGCACATTAAAGTCATTAGTAAATGTTTTCCATATTTTCAGAGGCAATGTTTCATTTTTTGCTGATTTTTTTCCCACCATTTCAGAAGCAGGGTTCCACATTTTAGAGATGGGAGGTTGAGAGCTATGCCAGGAATGGTGATTCAGTCACACAGGTCCTGTTAAAGGCAGCCATCCTTTGTAACAGGTTATAAAAGCACACAACTTTGGCTTGCAGTTACCACCATGACTGACCCCCACCAGCATTCCCACCAATAGCAGCTCTTCTTTTTTCACTACAGAGCTGCCTTTTTAAGAAGCAGAATCAATCATTCACACACACACACACACACACACACACACACACACACACACACACACACACACACACACACACACACAAACAAAAAAAACCTCTACCTACCCAGCACAGTTCACCACTGAAATGAGCACTGACTGAACAATGACATAACAGCAACAACAGAAGGAAGAAACTATTGCAAAAGAGAGTAAAATCCCATGAGTGGAGGAGCTCCCTGGTCAGCCTCAGTAAGAAGCTGAGATCCCTTATAAGATCCTCCAAAGCTAGCTATGAAAATAAAATTGCCACTAATTCCAAGGACAACCACAAAGCATTCTATAGCTATGTCAAGAATCTCAATGGCAATACCCAGATCTGCTCTGAGTTACAGCACAAAGGCATGAAAATTACAGAACTAACTGATATTGCCAACATCCTGGCAGATAGGTTCAGTGCTAACTTTACCTCCCCCTCACCCTCTAAAGGGCCCATATCTATACAGGAAGAATGCAGAGTCCCTGTAATAACAACTACGCAGGTGAAAGCTGCACTCTCTAAAGCCAAAAACACAGCATCCATGGGACTGGACAACATCCCAGGCTGCGTTTTACACGAACTTCAGAATGAACTGGCTCCCCACTTAAGCACCATGTTCAATAATAGCCTCGCATCAGGCTTTGTGCCCACTGAATGGTGCACAGCAACAGTTATCCCACTCCACAAAGGGGGAGCCACCACTGATCCTGGGAACTATAGACCTATTAGCCTGATGAGCCTGGTCTGCAAAGCCATGGAACGTATCATCATAGAACTCATAAACAAAGACATTGGTAACCTCCAAACTCTGGATCCTACCCAGCTCAGATTTGTGAAAGGCAGATCATGCCTCCTGAACCTGATCGACTTCTTTGAGGCAGTCAACAAAGCTGTAGATGAGGGTAAAGTGGTTCACACAGCCTATCTTGACCTCGCCAAGGCTTTCAACACCATCCCCCATTCTGGAATTATAGTTAAACTCAATAAACTAGGCATAAATCCCTACGTCACAAGATGGGTTGCCAACTGGCTTACTGACAGAACCCACACTGTAGAAGTTGCAGATTCCAAATCTGACCTCAAACCAGTGACAAGTGGAGTACCACAGGGTTCCGTCCTGGGACCGCTCCTGTTTGGTATCTACTTCTCTGAAGTACAGGCTAACACAGATGACTGCAAACTAGGAGCCATAGTCAAGTCCCCAAATGATGTGAACATCCTACAGAAGGGCCTCTCTGAGACAGATGCCTGGTGTCAGAGCCATGGCCTCAAGCTCAATGCCAAAAAGTGCAGTGCCAACCCCTTTGGTAAAAACTCTGTACCCATGAACTACCACATAGACAGCAATCTACTTAACACCAAATGCGTGATAAGAGACCTTGGGACCCAGGTGGACAGTAGTCTCTCCTTTGATAGTCACATCGCCACAGTAGTCAGGAAGTCCTACATGGCACACCTCATCATAAAAGGGTTCTCGTCCAGGAAAAAAGAGGTCATCCTTACCCTCTACTCATCACTCATTAGACCCATTATAGAGTACAACGCCCCTTTTGGAATGTACCTCACAAGACATCTGCAGCAACTGGAAAGGCCACAGAAGTACCTCACAAAGAGGATTACTGGACTCAAACAAATGCCCTACACTGACCGCCTCAAAAAACTCCAGCTTTACTCCGTAGCATATCACCTACTCAGAGGTGATCTCTGCCTAACATATAAAGCTATGTCAAACCCAGAGCTGTTGGACATGCTACACCTAAAGAAATCCCAATCCCTCCGAGCTACATACTCTAGGGACCTAAACCATGTCACCACAATAAACAGGACATGCTGGAGGGATAGATTCCTATCCCAGAGACTTCCCATACTCTGGAACAGGCTACCCATCTATGTCAAGCAAAGTTCTTCATTAGCACTCTTCAAGAAAAATCTTGATGAGTGGATGGGAAATAGGAAATACACCCCGAGGATCACTTCTGTGTTTCTGCTCATCAGTGGCACATGAAAATAACTTTCTTGGGTGGCGTAAGCCAGGGAACCTTGTTGGCTAGGCTTGCATAGGCCCTTGGGCCAATAGCCTAGTACCTACCTATGAACCTATAATCCTCACAAAATGTAAATCAGGATTACCACCGTGCCACTAATTTTTTATTGTAGTTACTGTCACACACTCTCACACACATCTTCTCATTCACACACCTTCTGTCAATCTGTCTCTCTTTCCCTGGTCACTCTCTTACCTAGTTGAACTCTGACCCCAAGAACAACAGTAGCCATCATGCACCAGCATGACAAAGGACACCAAGACTGAGCACTATACTGGGAAATGAAAAGAAATTAAGCTTTATTTATTAGCTTTGATCTCTGTTTTTATTAAAAAAGGAGATTTTTGCATCTCCTGACTGGAATGCTACAACACTGGGCTGCTTCTAATCTGAAAAAGAAATTAGGATGCTGACGAGGTTTAGGGCTTAGGTTTTACTTTAGAACGTGGGGCTGGAGCTGCAGCTTTATCAGCACCCATCTTAGTCTGGCCTGGGGGGGAGCATAAGCATTGAATAAAAATATACATTTCTGACTGCACCCCTAACTAACAAGGATGAACTTGTGCATTGAGTTTCATCTGCAATGTGCTTTGTGAAAAAGCATTACAATAAAAGTTAAGATGAACAGAATTAACAAGGATGAATTTGAATGCAATCTGTAACAAAGAACAGCTCATCTACTCTAAAAGATTGCTTTTGTGGAACTTTCTGGCCTTTCCAAGGAATAAGATTGTTTCAGTCCTACATATGCATGTATACATTTCATTTAACTCCTTTTGGTAGAAGAGGGAGACTATTAAGGTAGTGCAATGTCACAGTATTGAACTTTACTACCTCACAATGCTTGGTTCTCCAATTAAGGTCATGAGTGGGTGTCTTCTGTGTATAGTCTACATGTTACACTTGTGTCTATGGTGTGTGTGTGTGTGTGGGGGGGGGGGGGTTGCCTGACCCACGAGATTCTTCCCACATCCCTCAGACATTCCATAGGTGAAATGATGACCCTCCAAATTACCCACACACATACAAACCTAACGCAAATAACTCTGTGGTTTCTGCTATAGAATTCCATCTTGTCCATGTTTAGTTTCTCAGCCTTGTATCCTCTGTGTGCTGGGTTAGACTTCGGCTCCGCTGCAAACCTGAACTGGATAGGTAAAGTACCAAAGAATGAATGCATGGATAAATGACTGACTGAGTGAATGAAAGGAGATTGCTGTTCTATCTTGTCTGCCTGTAAAAGTTTTTTAACAAATGATTTGCCTTTGATAGCCAATTTTCCATTTCCACAGCCCAAGCTCTTTTAAATGTAATAGTAAAGTATTTCTCTGGGAAGCACACAGGAGTGCCAAGGGTAGTATGACTGAATAATTGGCTCCAGGTGTCAAGTGGGGAATCAAAAAAATGTACTGAATTTCACTTATATTCAATGCTAGAAATAAGTGATTGAGGAGAAAGAGTCTTATTCTACAAAATCATAATATTTTTACACTGGACATCTGCTAAGAACTGAGACTACAGTCTTGTCTCCATATAGCTTGCGGTGAAGATCTCAGCAAGACCATTTTACAGTAAGTACATGGAACTGATGACTCAATCCATGTCTATTTAACTATGATAGCCTCAGTGCTACAGTACCTGTTATCTGACACTGCTGCTATAAAAAGACATTAACAGACATGAGCTTTAACTGCTTTAGTTACCAGACAAATTGGAAAACCAATGTCCTGATATACATGAATGTGAGGCTGCACGCCCCAATACAAATGCATTTCTAACATATTGCTCAACTACTATCATCTATGCAAAGAATGGAGTTAAAGTGTGAGGACTTGTAAAATCAGTGTCATTGGTTTGCTTGGATGGCAAGGATGGCTGCAGTCTGGTCAAGTTCATCCAGCAAAAATTAGCTATAGCACTGAAGCTCTGTGCTGCGGTAGCATTGTCGCCTCACAGTTAGACGTTGCCCATTCGATTCTCAGTTAGAGCGTCTTCTGTGTAGCGACATGCGTGAATGGGCGTTCCTTCATTGAAGGTTGTGCGTTAGGCCCGGCAAGCCAGTACGTAAAAATCTACTGCCAATCATTAGCGGACCGGAGTTCCACTGTGGCGACCCCTAACCGGGAAAAGCCGAAAGACACAAACAAACAAACTGAAGCTCTCTCATCTTCCTGTGGTCAAAACAGTTCACTAGATCACATTGCACAATACAATTTCCAACCACACTAGGCATTTTATTGTTTACTTCTTTCAGACATTAAAAAAAATGGCAGTGCACTGTGTGGCAGTGTCTGCTTCAGATCCCATCAGGAAAGTGAATTATTTGTCTTCTTTTTCATTAGAGACTTCAGGAAAATCAGTTACTGAGGAAGGAAATGAAGTTATATTAAGTTACAATGCAGTGAAACTGTTAGAAATTGGATCTAAACTGTTAGAAATTGGATTTAAAATCTCACAGTGCTGCTTGTTGATCACCTTTTTACAAAGAGGCCTGCAAAGCCTAACATACTACAGAAACTCCTACAGATGGGTATTTTGGTGGATCATGAACAGGAATGTAAACATCTGGCTAATCATATGTTCATGGCTTCTGGCAGACACTTAAAAAGGAAAAGATGCAGCAGAACAATAAAAACAGGCACCAGAGCAGGAATTTCAGCCAGATAAAAATGTAACCCTCACAGGCCTGCACTGCTTTCATTCTGCTGACAAATGTATGCTCACTTGAAAGCAAGATGGATCACTTAAGACTGGAACTATCTCTTCAAAAAACAAGGTGAGAAACAGCAATCTATTTGTGCTTACCGAAACATGGCTTAATCCTAGTATCAGTGAAAGCATAATAAATGTAGAGGACATGACTGTATTCGGAGCAGACAGAATTCAATCACTCTGTGGCAAGTCTCGAGGAGGGGGAGTGTGTATATATGTAAATAACAGCTGGTGTAGTAACTGTGAAGTGGTTAATTCTTTCTGTTTGGAGAACATTGAATTTTTGTCCTTAAAATGCAGACCCTTCTATTTGCCTACAACAACAACAGTCTACATTCCACCCAATGCAAACACCAATGAAGCACTGTCTATTCGCTATCAGTCTATATGTAATGTCCAAAACAGCAACCCAGAGTCTGCCATAGTAATTGCAGGGTCTTTAACCAGACCAACTTAAAGACAGAATTACCCCATTACCAGCAACATGTGGACTTTGCCACAAGAGGGGTAAATACACTGGGTAAGGTATATACCAACATTAAGGAACCATATAAAGCAGTACCTTATCCACATCTAGGTAACTCTGACCACCTAGCCATCACGCTGGTTCCTGCATATAAATCACTACTGAAAACCAGCAAACCAACTAGAAAACAAATAAGGCTATAGCCTGAGGGAGCAGTCTCATCTCTGCAAGACTGCTTTGAGTGCATGGACTGGTCAGTGTTCATAGAGGCAGCCATGATAGACAACTACATTGACCTGGATACATACACAGAGTCAGTCACGGACTACATCTCAAAATGTGTGGATGATGCAACAACCACCAAGTTCATCACCATATGGGCAAATCAAAAGCCAGTGAGGTGTACAAGCTCGTAAAAGCTAGGAATGTAGCATTCAGATCAAATGACATGGATGCTCTAAGGGTTGTCAGAGCCAAACTGAACAAAGGTATTAAGGATGTGAAAAGAACCTATGACAGGAAGATCCAGGGCCACTTTAGTGATCAGAGGGATACCAGACGACTATGGAGGGGCATACAAATCATCACTGACTACAAATCTGCATCAGCCTCATGCGATGATAGCACTGAATTTTTGAACCAACTGAACGTCTTCAGCAAGTTTGATACAGATTACAAAATGGTGACAAATAAACTACCTGTCGACAAGGATGAAGCAGTGCTGAGCCTGAACACAAATAATGTCATCAGAACCTTGAAAGTGGTCAACTCGAGGAAAGCAGCTGTCCCAGATGACAACACAGGTAGGGTACTAGTTGAATGTGCGAAAGATCTGGCACCAGTACTCATGGACATCTTCAATACTTCTCTACAACTAGCCAGTGTACCAAAATGCTTCAAGAAGATGACAATCATTCCCTTACCCATGAAACCACCACAACCAACAACTGTAAATGACTACCGACCAGTGGCTTCAACCTTGACAGTGCTGAAATGCTTTGAGAGGCTGGTTAAAGATCACATAGCCTCAAGAATACCAGCGACTCTGGACACATTGCAATTTGCATACAGGACGAGCAGTAGAACAGTGGATGCCATCTCCCTAGAAGTCCCATGAAACTTTGACCACCTGGAAGGCAAGAACTGCTACACAAGACTACTATTCATAGACTTCAGTTCTGCCTTCAATACTGTCATCCCTTAGAATCTGATAATGAAACTACTACAGTTGGGCATAAACTCCTACTTATGTAATTGGATTCTAAGCTTCCTCACGGAAAGGCCTCAAAGGGTTTGTGTAGGGGACAACAGTTCTGAAAGCATAACCCTGAATACAGGAGTACCACAGGGGTGCATCTTAAGTCCTCTCCTATTCACCTTGCTGACACATGACTGCATGGCCAGACATGAGTCCAATACAATCATCAAATTTGCGGATGACACCATGGTCATTGGTCTGGTCAACAACGAAGAGGAGACAGTCTACAGGAATGAGACTGAACATCTGTTGGGCTGGTGTAACAACAACGACTTTGCACTGAATGTGAGCAAGACTAAGGAACTGATTGTGGATTTCAGAAGGTCTCAAAAACCACACCAACCTATAGACATGAAAGGGATGATAGTGGAAAGGGTCAAAAGTACAAAGTTTCTGGGAGTACATATCACTAAGGACCTGTCCTTGTCAGTTCATGTATCTTACATGGTCAACTTGCACTAAGGAAACTGAGGAAGGCAAAACTATCGAAGACCATCCTCCAAACATTTTACAGCGTTACCATCGAAAGCGTCCTCACCAATAATATCACTGTCTGGTGTGGGGGCTGTAACACCTCTAATCGTAAGGCTCTTACATGAGTTGTAAGGGCAGCTGAGAAAGTCATTGGTTCCTCTCTTGCACCTCTGAAAGATCTACATGAATCACGCTGCATCAGTAGAGCCAGGAAGATATCGAATGATCCTTCAAATCCTGCAAATGATATTTTCTCCTGCCTCCCTCAGGTAGGAGATTCAGAAGTATGCACTGTAGGACATCTAGATTTAACAATAGTTTCTTTCCTCTCTCCATCAAACTACTGAACTCTTGTGAAACACGAACTAGGAGACTGTCAATGCATTCTTTCCCTCCTACCACCTAGTTATGCTATTTATCTGACTGTACAGATCCTTACATATCCAGGCTTTGTTGCACTATAAGTATTAAGCTTTTTCATGTGCAATAACTAACTGATGTGCATATTTACATTGGTTCACACCTTACCTTACTGTAGGACTCTGTGAAGTGCAATCTAAATCACACTGTGCAATATTCATGCTGACCATTCCATATGCTGGTTAGTTCTTATGTTACAGTAATGTCATGCACATGTTGTTACTCAATTCTATTTATATATAAAGTGTGTCTGATCACTATGTTATTATTTTATTCTATTTTTACTTTTATTTTTATTATGTTATTTTATTCTTCTTCTTCTCTGTATGTATGTTTTTGCACTGGGAACAAAGCATCGCAATTTCATTCAGCTACACTGTGGTGTAGTTCTGAATGACAATAAAGTTTTCTTTGACTTGACTTTGACTTCAGACTTGTACTTCTCAAGGGAGAGAGGAACAAAATTATGCTACCCAGATTCCCAATTAGACTAGCACCCAGCTATATACTTCTCACATAGGAAAACTCATGGAGCTGGTAATACAATGCCCTTTTTGGTTCCCTGGTGTGCTAAGCATTCAATATGCTGATCAGTAAACCTTATTTTTTATACTTGCAGATGCTGAAGGCTTCACAAAAGCCATGATTGCCAGCCATCAGCATAAGGCAGCCACAGAAAGACAGGCACCATGAAGACAGGACAGCAGGGTAAGGATATCAAGAGTTACAAATGATGTATACCCATAACCCCAAACAAGTCACCCCTGAGAATAAAGATTCTCACAACACTTAACAGACAAGGTACATTGTATTCCTTGTAACACACTGGCAAGGCGTCAAAACAGCAATCTCCCCCAGTGGAAGATATAGAAGTTAAGGATGAGCAAGAGGACTTTAACCCCTCTGACCTATCTCCAGATGTCATTCCACAGCTGGACACACTAGCTGTCCATGAGGCTGCATCAAATTGGTGGCAACTTTAACTAATATCTCAAGCATTATGTGAACAATTTTTTTAATGTATATTAATATTTAACTAGTATCTCAAGTATTACGTGAACAATTTTTTTGAACTTTCCACATTAATATTTAATATTCATCTTAATCAACTATTATTTCAGTGGATGGGTAATGTCTGTACAGGGTTGCCACCTTTGTATCCTTCCATTTCCTGACAAATAAGCTATGCACCCAAATAATGAAAACACACCTTCTGACTCAGGGTAGCTAAATCACTTTTAGCAAGCCACACCCAGAAGCACCAATTTTTAAAAGCCATATACAATGACTGCATGGGCAGCCTTAGATAATACAGTTTCCTAGGCAAAGTATCCCATGTTACTCCCCACCTCCACTTTCTATTGTCACCCTGAGATACACCCCAGTGTTGTGTTGTTTTCCTTCCAATTGTGCCCATTTATAGTAACCAGGGTGTTTTGTTTTGTTTTCTCACACACAGTCTAACTTGTCACCTTTTTTCTACATCCTTGCAGCACATCTTAACTGGCCAATATTGTACCGTAAAAACTGGCAGAAAGAATATAATTATTCTGGGAGTCTGGGAGGCATGAACCCCCAGAAGCTATGGGGTTCTAAATGCTCTTAAGTGCATTATAGAGCTCTTTTCTACAACATTTGGTTCAATGATGGCCTGAAAAATTCATGACTAAGGAAAGAAACTGATTTTTTTCTTTCAAGAAAGTACTAGATCATGTCTAGGGCTTGATGTTCAATGCCAACTACACAGTAGTTACCACAAAACTGAGTAGTAATTGTCCATAATCCAAGAATAAAATGTTTGTGAGGACACACAAATCATATCTAGGATGACTGCCTTTCTCCCAACCCTACAAAAAAGATAGTGATTTTCTATGTACCCATATATTGTTAAATTGAGATGAAAATGAAAGGACAAATGAACATAGTCATATACTTTAAGTTGCTGCTGTCATATCAGGACAGCATGCCTCCACAGCCTCAAGCCCAGAGGACAGACACCTTCTCTGTACCCCTCTGAAGTCAAACTAGGATGAAAGTGAAACAGCAAATAGCTTGGAATGTGTGTTATACACTATTGCTTTCAGCTGTACTTCTTTCCCCTACACGCAGATTATGGCCACCTGTATGTACACTGGATTTCAACTGAGGAAAAAGTGAAAAAAAATAACACTTACAGTAATTCTTTCCAACTTGTTCCTACACAGCACACTGGCCTTATACAAGCTACAGTAGCATCCTGTGCACACCTACAAGGAGTGATTTTGTTGGAAAGTTAAATAAATGACCACACTGACCCCAGCCCCCACAGAAACTATAGCAATCTCTGCACCCACCTCTAAGTGGGGTCAGTTTTAGTCTAGATGGGGCTCATGGCTGAGGACCCTACTAAGCCACTTATACAGCCAGGAATGATGGCCGCCAAAAGCAATGAGGTTCCAGATGTTCTGTGATACACTTTACACTTTATATTTTCACTACCCAGGAGACTTATGTATGCATCTACCAATATCTTTTACTACACACACACACACACACACACACACACACACACACACACACACACACACACAGTATGCTTTCTACAGGAAAACTGGAAGAACATCAATTCATCTGTGGTATGTATTTGGGGCATTGGGGAAAATGAGAGCACCTGAGTAAAACCTACACAGAAATAAGGATGACATCCAGAGTCCACACAGCTGGAGCCACAGCCAAAAACTCAGACAAGAAGAAAAGAGCTGCGAGATGGCATATCTGTGCCACTGTACCAAAGAATTGCTCCTTTCCCACACATTTTACCCAAGCCAGTAAAAATAGCCACTTATTGTGTGCAGTGCTGATGTTTGATAGTAATTGAAAGTTGAAGAAATTATGGACAATTTGTTGCTCTTATATACACTTCAACCCTCAAACACATACACAAGCATAAGGCACAGCAATGATTGTTGTTACAGTGCATTTGAAATCCAAGTGAAACAGTAAATATTTTGAGAAACATTCTTTAGAAATGTGGTAGCTCTCAAAATGATGCAAAATATCTTTCAAGTACTCAATATAACTGTATTTCCTGACAGAGAACCTGATTTCTGGATTTCCCGACAGAGACCCTGATTTCCTGATAGGTGGCAACCCTATTTCTGGATCACAACTTAGTCTCCTTCTGGATGTAATCTGTACTAGCTGTTGCTATATGCACCATTTTTTAAAATATATTATGTGAGTGTGCACTTGTTGCTGTGATTCTTGTTTTGAATTTTGGGTTTTCATGTCACTAGGTAGACTTGGTTTACCTGATTGCCATGCAGAGGTATATGGGCACCTACCATCAGACAGACTATTGAATATGGTCTCCATGTTAGCAGAAAAATTACATATTTTGGTTGCTAGACAGAGCCATGACATCTAACCATCAGAGATCCCCATTATCTCACTTATGGAAGTGCTCCTAATTTGAGCATATGGTAAACTAAATTGGTGATATTTAACTGCAAAAGACTCTAATGCCATAAATGTACTAGCTGGAGAAAGCTGTGTAATTTGTTTCATTATCTTCAGAGAAGGCATGTCTGGAGTGTTATATGAGCTCATATAACTAGTAATACAGCTCACTATAAAGAAATACATTCATAATAGTTCCTTTCTTACTCTCATTCATACTTTTGGATGCAAAAATATTTTTCATTCTGTTGGACAATTGTTGTTTGCTCATAGCTCTTAGTGTATATAATCAAAGAAACTGGACTGATGTTCTGTACCAGTAACTCCCCTACTAGTATGTCTCCAGGTATCTATACACATGCATAGTATCAGATCTTATACATCTAATATATTTCTTCACTTTAAATAAATGAAATTTAAGTGGCTTGATGCCCATAGTTTCTCTAGGAAATGACTGGGATGGACAGCTATTAGTTCTTGCAAACTGATCAGAAGTGGGATTTTAATATTAGTACACCACAGCCTTAAACTGGTCAGTTGATACGCAAATGCAAAATTAGCAGGGCTAATGAGCATGTGTAACAGTCAATACACCTTCAGGAAAGTTTTTACAGTGAGCTAATCGAAGGAAGGACACTCAGCAAACTCGGAGCTACAATATATAACATTAAGTATCCTGTTTTTTTGTTTATTTTGTTCTTTATTTCTTTGTTGTTTATAGCACTTTGTGTACTGTGTATTTTTTCTAGCTAGTTTCACTGTGTGTGAGGTATTAACTGGAAATTGTCCACTCTTATTAGGCATCTGTTGGGTTGTTTGTTTATGATAACTTGTTGCAGTTAAACTATTTTTTTCTATTGGCTCCTTTAGCTGTTTAAAACTTTCATTTAAAGGCTCACTGCTGCTTTTCAGCTGTGAGTAACATTTCTGCAGTTTGTTTCCCACCCTCCCTCGCTGTTGGTATAGTGTTTTTATAGTTGGTGGCTTTGCAGTTGCCCGCCCCTAAAAAAAAATGTATCTGCTTTTACTGTATTTGTGTTTTTTCCTACTTTATTTTGCTTTTGCGTCATCTTAAAAGTACTCAATTGTATTTATTACTGCTTGGTGTAACTCATTGTAAGCCTTTTAGTTTAAGCACCTGGGCTTCAGACCAGTTTTACATTAGGAAGGTTTGTGGTCTGCACTGTAGTGGCAGAACAGGTAGCTTACATCCTTCTAAGTTGGGAACTGCTGATTGAGGGCTCAGTATCTGTTATTCTAAAAGTGTATTAATTCTGGTTTAAGCACTTGGGCTTGAGGCCAGTTATTTTACATTAAGAGGGTTCGTGCTCTGCACTCTTGTGGGAGGAGAGGCTGAACTCTGTCCTTCTGAGCTGGGAATTTCTGGTTAAAGCTTATAGTGCCTGCATATTTGAACTGCTTCTTACTGAAATTGGTACACCTCGTTTGCTGTAGCATAGACTAGATCCAGGCCTGTTGAATCTAGCTTTGTTTGTATAACTTGAGCACTAATACAGGCATTCTTTAAAGTATTCAGTTGTATTTATTACTGCTGGTAGTAACTTGATTAAAGTGTAGCTATCATTTCTAAGTCTTTTGGATTAAGCACTTGGGCTTCAGACCAGTTGTTTTACATTAGGAAGGTTTGTGGCCTGCACTGTGGTGGCAGGACAGGTAGCTTACATCCTTCTAAGTTGGGAACTGCTGATTGAGAGCTCAGTGTCTGTTATTCTAAAAGTGTATTAGTTCTGGTTTAAGCACTTGGGCTTCAGGCCAGTTATTTTACGTTAAGAAGGATTGCGGTCTGCACTCTTGTGGGAGGAGAGGCTGGACTCTGCCCTTCTGAGCAGGGAATTTCTGGTTAGAGGCTTATAGTGCCTACATATTCTGTTTCTTACTGAAATTGGTACACCTTGTTTGCTGTAGCATAGACTAGATCCAGGCCTGCTGAATCTAGCTTTATTTGTATGCTTGTTGTTTATTTCCCTGAAACGCTAATTCCACCTAAAAACGCGGCTTTTTAGCACTTCTGTGGATCCCTAGTGATATCTGCATTGCTTACTGTACTTATTTCCTTGTTTCACTTGAAAGAAAGTTACTGTTTGTCATTTTTGCATTTAAGTTACCTGTAACACATTGCATTTAAGTTACCTGGCACTTGCTCACTAAAGCAATTATATAAGTCAGCTCTAAAAAATTAAAAGCACTACACCCTCACAAACTCCCCTTGAGTACCTTGTTCCCCATTGGCCCTTTTTTCAATTATAAAGGAATTCCCAATACTATTCTAGCATGTCCAAAGGTCAGTTGTCAATCTCCTCTCGGTCCAGCTGGTGAATCTGGGAATCTTGAGGCAATGTTACAACTGCCTCATGTACACAGACAACCCTCTCCTCCTCCCAACAAATACCAACACATGTGAGAGATGCAACCATATAGCCAAACTGGAGGCTAAGCTCTCTCAACTCAGTACTGGCGTAACCAGTCAGGAGGAGAAGGAAACCACACTCACTACAATTCCAGTCTCACATAGACCTACCACGACAACAAACCAAACAGATAAACACACAAAAACATACTCGGAGGCTCTAAATAAAAATCTGCCTAAGCAGCAGAGACCTCCAAAGCAGACACCCAAGCAACCGCTACCCCAAAACAAAACACGTGCAAACACATAGCTCACAAAGCCAGTGTGCCGAACAGTCACAGCCCTTAAGGCTAAACAACACACCTGATACACTTGTAATAGGTGACTCTATCGTCAGGCACACTGACGTCCCACTCACCAGGCTGAACAAGGAGAAGGTCACGGTGAGCTGCCTGTCGGGCGCTAGGATCCGCCACATAACACAAGCACTCAGGTCACTCCAAGGCAAGTACAAATATGACTCAGTCATTGTCCATGCTGGTGTGAATGACCGAGACGCACCTCCCTGGACTACATGAAAAGAGACATAGAGGAGCTCTCTGAGCATGTAGCCCAGGCCGGTATGACCCTGACCTTGAGTAGCATCTTACCCTCACCAAGAATGATGCCACAATATGAAGACAAGATGATCAATTTCAACAATTGGCTTAAGTGTTGGTGTCATTCAAAGGGGATCAATGCCTGTCAGCCTGGGATGACATGCTCGACAAGCCACGATGCTTCGCTAGGGACAGCTTGCACCTGTCACCCCTGGGCTTTCGGATATTGGCAAAGGCTCTTGCTACCCCCATAGTGCCTTTTTAGGCAAGGCTCAAAAGACAAACCCACCTCCATAGGTATCACAAGGGATAAGAAACTAAGAGTAATGCTACTCAATGCCAGAAGTCTAAACCTCAAGATGCACTTTTCGAAACTCTCCTTAGCATGGAGAACATCGATATCTGTGCAGTAACAGAAACCTGGTTCAAGGCTCCCGAGAGCACCCCAGCACTACCAGGTTATACCTCATACCATGCTTTTCGCCCCAAAACTTGGACGAAACACAAAAGGAGGGAGTATCAATATTAGTCAAAGATACCCACACCTCCAGGTTGGTGGCACAGCACGAAGCATCAGAGACTATCCATGTGCAACTAACTGTGGGTAAAACTGCCTTCCAGTTTATAGCCTGCTACAGACCACCTTCCCAAACACAGGAACCCCACTTGGCCTTCCTGAGAATACTGGAAAATATGAAGGTCTCTCCAAACACCATTATATTGGGCAACTTCAACTACCCAAACATAGACTGGGAGCATTACTCTAGCTCCAACACCCTAGCCCAAAGGTTCCTAGAATTTATAAACTCAAATGCTATGGAACAACTTGTTACCACTCCCACAAGAGGGGAAAACATACTGGACCTGATCATCACCAACATGGGGACACTATGCTCCAGACCAGAAGTGTATCCCTCACTGGTAAGATCAGACCATAAACTAATCTCACTGGATATTCACATCCCGACCCCACCCCCTGCCCAGGAAACCACAGTGAAAAACTTCTCTAAAGCAAATTTCGCATGCCTCAAAACCGAGGTGAAATCCTTCAAAGCCCCTGGGCCTGTGGAAAATACAGCCCAGACCGCGGAATCCTTTATAAACGCATTCTATGAACACCTTCAGGAATGCACGGATCATGCAATCCCAAATAAAACCAAGACCCAATCCTCCAAAGGCAGACGTCCTGTCTGGTGGACCCCAGCCATAAACAAACTATACAATAGAAGGAGGAAGCTACTACATGATAGAGCAAAATCCCAAAAAGGGAAGGCATCTCTGATCAGTATTAGCAAAAAACTACGGACACTCATAAAATCGTCTAAGGCCAGCTTCGAGAGAAAAATTGCACAGGACACTAAGGATAATCACAAGGCTTTCTTTAGTTATGTTAGGAACCTGGGTGGGAATTCCCAGATATGCTCAGAATTAGTCCAAAATGACAAAAAATACGCCGAGCCCACAGACATTGCCAACATCCTAGCTGACAGGTTCAGTGCAAACTTCTCCCCCCCCTCCCCACCAAAAGGGCAAATATCTATCCCAACAGAGTGCTGCCCCCCTGACATCTCAGATGCTCAGGTAAGAGCCGCCCTCTCCAAAGCAAAAAACACAGTATCAATGGGACCAGATGGTGTCCCGGGCTGCGTCCTACATGAACTCCAAGAAGAGCTAAACCCAAACATAAAACTACTGTTCAATCTTAGCCTTACTACAGGATATGTACCCAAAGAGTGGCATACAGCAACAGTGGTCCCTCTCCACAAAGGTGGTGCCTCAACGGATCCTGGAATCTATTGCCCCATAAGCCTGACTAGCTTGGTCTGCAAAGCTATGGAAAGGATCATCATGGACCTCATAAATAAAGATATTGGGGACCTACAGACACTGGATCCTACCCAGTTTGGCTTTGTTAAGGGCAGATCCTGCCTCTTAAACCTGGTCGATTTCTTTGAAACAGTCACCAAGGCCAATGACGAGGGGAAGGTGTTCCACACAGCCTACCTGGACCTCGCAAAAGCCTTCGATACAATACCCCACTCAGGCATTATAGATAAGCTCACCAGCTTAAATATAAACCCCTATGTCACTAGATGGGTTGCAAACTGGCTCAAGGACAGAACCCACATGGTTAGAATTGCTGGAGCCATGTCAGACTCCAAACCAGTTACAAGTGGCATCCCACAAGGCTCAGTCCTGGGACCTCTCTTGTTCGGTATATATTTCTCAGCGGTACAGGCCAACACGGAAGGACTGTGGCTGACCAAGTTCACAGGTGACTGCAAACTGGGCGCCATAATCAACTCTCCAGCCGACACAAGCATCCTCCAAAAGGGCCTCATAGAAACAGACAACTGGTGCCAGAGCCATGGCCTCAAGCTAAACGCCAAAAAGTGTATAGTCATCCCTTTTGGCAAAAACAAATTACCACATAGGTGGTAATCCATTAAGTACAGAAGAAGTCATTAGGGACCTGGGGACCCAAGTTGATAGCAATCTCTCATTTGACAACCACGTGGCCAAAGTGGTTAGAAAAACATTTTATATAGCCCACCTAATCATGAAGGGATTCACATCTAGATCAGGGGAGGTCATCGTACCTCTTTACTCATCCCTCATCAGGCCCATAATTGAGTACAATGCCCCTTTTGGGATGTACCTTACCAGACACCTGCAGCAACTGGAAAGACCCCAAAAGTACCTCACCAAGAGGATCAAAGGGCTCAAACAGATGCCATATGCTGCCCGGTTAAAGAAACTCCAGCTCTACTCAGTGGTATACCGCCTGCTCAGAGGCGATCTGTGCCTGATGTATAAAGCCATGTCCAACCCAGAATTAATGGACATGCTGCACCTCAGGAAATCCAAATCCCATTGAGCTACGCGCTCAAGAGACTTGAACCTCAGCACTGAAATAAATAGGACATGCTGGAGGGACAGATTCATAACCCAGAGGCTCCCTTCACTCTGGAATAAAATCCCAGTCCAGGTTAGGCAGAGTCCCACACTGACTCTCTTCAAGAGGAATCTTGATGAGTGGATGGGAGATCGTAGGTTTACCCTGGCTATCACTTCTGTGTCACTGTTAGACAGAGGCACAGTATACTAACCTCAAAAAAGGCATAGCAAAATTAATTTAAAATGGGTGGCGAAAGCCAAACACACTCTGGCTAGGCTTATAAATGCCCTAGGGCAGATAGCCTAGTATGAACCTATGAACCTATGAACCTCTGGGAAAATTTTATGGCCCTCCCTATGATTATATTTCACACTTCAAGACCTTTAAACAGACATTAACAGCATTACAGAACCCACTTTTTTCCAACATCAAGCAAGTGATTTCAGTACTGATCTGATACTGATCTAAATACAGATAGGACGCCAAAAGGTAGGGAACAGTTCCCAGTCTGCAGCTAAGCCTTCAACAATTTTGTCAGACATTTAAGATTGTGTGATACCTCCCATTTGAGATTGACTTTTTCTTTATACCACCAACCCTAGACATAGCAAGCTATCTTGCTTATTGTTATTGTTATATAAGTGCTTATTTATTTACCTCCCTCAGCACTGTAACTTCATATTGTAGCCTACCTCTCAACCTCTTAGTATAAGAAATCTGAAAAAAGCCAAAAATAATGGTGGACAAAGGCCCAAAACTAAGGTCAAATTATTAATCTTACAAACTTAGAAAGTTGCTAGAATAAAATACTTTGTGTTGTCATGCATTTTCTGAATGACATGAAGTCTGAAACTCAAATGTATGTCATTATTTAGAGAATTCAATCCTCACTAATGTCAGAAAACCACAACTTTTATGAAGAACAGACTAAAAACATGAGGCATTAATTTGGACATTCTGCAACAATCTTTACAATTGTGAGGTATGTGTCATAGTTATGAGATTATTAAACTGGAAAATGGTTATCCACATATTTTATGAAGGATTCTTGATCCCCTAATGCTACAGAGAGAGAGAGACAGATGCTGAATGTAATTTTTTAAGGAGAGTCACTCATAACTTTTGGGAAAACAACCTGAATAGTTGTTCATCTGTGGTCATCCACTGGGACAACTTCATAATTTGCATTAACTATACAGCTAAATGCATTATGAAGCAGTGCAAAGTAGAGTCTAGTGCAGCCTCACAGCTCTTGAATCCAAGATTCAGGATGTACATAGGTTCAAAGGTTCATAGGACGTTACTAGGCTAATGGCTCTACGGCCTTTACAAGCCTAGCCATATAATACCCGTGTTCCCTAATTGACCATTGCTAGATGGTTCCCTAACTGACCATTGCTAGATGGTTTGATTGTTTGTAGAGTGAAAATATGATAAGCACCACCTGCCCCTGTCCATGAGGGACATAGGTGCCACCCTTGGGGGTGAATTTATGATCTGCCATCCAGTTGTCCAGGTTGCACTTAAATAGGGTCATTGAGGAGCTCTGTTTAATGTGAATTGGGAGTTTATTCCAGAGTAATGGCAGCCTCTGGGAGACGTATCTATTTCTCTAGCATGTTTTGATTAAGTCACAGGCCAGGGTGAGATCTCTGGAGTGAGTGACTCTTGTCCCATTTGATTTGCGGATGTGCAGAATTTCCACTGGGGCAGAGACTGCTCTGTAGGCCAGGCCAGGTTGCCTCTTTACAGCCTGCAGGACACAGAGTACAGTCTTTCCATGTAGGTCGTGTTTTGCCTTGGTCAGGAACCTCTTTTGTTTCTCTAGCGGCTGCAGGTGTCTGGTGAGGTACATGCAAAAGGGAGCATTGTACTCTATTAGTGGTCTGATGAGAGAATACAGAGGAGTTATAACATCCTTGGTTAGGATGTGATGCCCTTACTTATGGGCTGTGCAATATAAAAGGCTTTCCTTACCACTGTGGACACATGATAATCGATGTTTAAACTGCTATCAACTTGTGTTCTCAATTTTGAGCTTAGGGGGGGTGCTGCCTATATTGTAATTTGCAGGGGCTACTTATTTGCCAAAGGGGACAATGATGTACTTTTTTGAATTTAGTTTTAGGCAGTGGCTTTGGCGCCAGTCATTTGTTTATGTTAACCCCTCCTGTAATATACTAACATCTTTATGGGATTCAGTGATTGCTCCCAGTTTGCAGTCATCTGCGAATTTAGCAAGCCACAGGCCTTCTACTTTTGACTAGACTTCAGAGAAAAAGATTCCAAACAGTAGAGGGCCCAGCACAGAACCTTGTGGTACCCCACTGGTAACTGTTCTAATGGTGGAGCTGGAATCCCTAACTTTGACAATATGTGTTCTGTCAGTGAGCTAGTTAGCTACCCATCTAGTAATATATGGGTTAATCCCCCAGCTGGGAGAGTTTCTTGATACCTGAGTGAGGGATTGTGTCAAAAGCCTTGGCTAAGTCAAGATAGGCTGTACGTACTACTTTGCCTTCATCCAAGGCTTCGGTGACATTCTCAAAGAAGTCTACCAGGTTTAGTAAGCATGATCTACCCTTAACAAAGCCAAGCTGGGTTGGGTCAACAGTTTGAAGGTTCCTATGCCCTTATTGATAAATTCCATGATGATTCTTTCCATGGCCCAAAATATAAGGCTGGTTAGCCTTATGAGTCTATAGTTCCCAGGGTCAGTTGATGGACCCCCTTTGTGTAAGGGGATTATTGTTGCTGTTCTCCACTCTTCTGGAACAAAGCCAGTGCTCAGGCTATGGTAAAAGAAAGTGCCAAGTGGATCTGCTAGGTCATGTTTTAGGTTGTGTAGTAAGCAGCCGGGGATGCTATCTGGTCCCATAAAGGCTGTGTTTTTCGTGGATATGACCTGCTCATTGGTACTATAGAGAGGACAGGTATCAGGTAGGCTTTAGGATATGGCTGGTGGGGACAGGAGGGTGAGGTTTACACCAAATCTGTCAGCTAACCGGTATGCAACTTCCTCAGGGTCAGTGTGAGTGGTACTGTCCACTATGAGTTCGGCACATAGCTGGGTTTTGCCTTTTAGATTTTGGACATAGCTAAAGAAGACCTTACCATTCTATTTAGTTAGGGAAGATAATTTTGCCTCATAACTAGCTTTAGAGGACTTTACCAGATATCTGATTTGCCTGTTCAAGCTGTGGAGAGTAGTCTTACTCTGCTGACTAAGTTCCCTTTTCTTCTTAGATAACAGTTTCTCCTTTTGTTATATAAACTTTTATACTCTAGGTCCACCAGGATAGCTTGTTTTTATATGAGGACTTGCTTTTGATCCTGTCAGGCATGGCAGAGTTACTAAGTTGTTTAAGTGGTTATACTAGGTGTTTGTGTACTCCTCTGCATAGGAGTCATTGTTGGCTGTGTTATGGGGGGGTTTGAAACATTTCAAACCGTCGCTCAGTAGGCTATAGTTTACTTTGGAGAAGTTTCTCATTTTTACTGCTCCTGTGAGGGTGTCGGGTCTGATCATTACTTCAAATGAGACAGATTTATGGTCTGACTTTACTACGGAGGGCAGAACAAAGGGGTAGTGCAGTGACCCCCATATTGCTGAGTACTAAGTCCAGAACATTTGAGCCCCTTATTGGGTGCAGATTAACTGTTCCAGAGTATTTGTATTAACAAAGTCCAGGAACCTCAGGGTGATCATGCTTGTGCTCGTGTACGTCGTGCACTCAAGAGAAGGATAGTTGAAATCTTCAATGACCAAGATGTTTGGCTGTATAGTGAGTGACTCAAGCAAGTCCAGGTAGGCAGTGTGTTTCCTCATGGTTCATGGTGGGGGACCTGTAGCTAGCAATGATGTGATAGGGTGTTTTACCTATAGATATCTGGACCTGAAGTATCTCAAAGGAGTCGCAGTGTTTAACCATTCTCGAGGTGTATTTGGATTTAATGAAGATGGATACACTTCCATCTTTGGTTCTTTCATGCTTGTTTTGAGGTCTGAACATGTGGAAGGCATTGTAGCCCTGCATGGCCTGGGGTGGTCTCTGCGGCCTTGAACCAAATCTCCATGATTGCACAGACATTAGCATCTTCCATGGTGAGGAGAGTTTCCAGGGAGTGCAGTTTCCTGTTTAGATTCCTAGCATTAAGCAGCATAACCTTGAGTTTGTCTGTAGTAATTTTTTTATGTTTGGAATTTTGTTGTTTTGGTATTGTCTAAACAAGGCACTATGGGGGAGAGAAGCATCTTTGCCAATATTCAAAAGCATAGAAGAGACAGGTGAAGACCATCTCTGACAAAGCACCATGGTCTGTCGACTTGTGTCTTCCCAGGCTGACAGATACTGGATCTCCCTGGACTGACACTAGAAGCTAAGCCAATTGTTGAAGTCAATCATTATAGTGTGGCATCATCCTGGGTGAAGGTAGAATGCTGCTTAGGGCTAGGGACATACCTGTCTGGGACACATAATCTGAGTGTTCAGTCATGTCTCTCTTCATATAATCCAGGAAGGTACATCTCAAGTCATTCACCCCATGTACTATGACAGAGTCATAATGGTAACTGTTGAGTGACTTGAGTTGTGTGCATGATTTGATGGATCCTGGCACCTGACAGGCAGCTGACTGTGACCTTCTCCTTGTCCAGCCTGGTAAGGAGGACATCTATGTGTTTCACTATGGAATCTCCTATAACCAGGACATTTGGTTTTGAGGTGTTTTGCATTAGGGGCTTATTCATTGAGACACTGGTATGTGTGTTGTTATCTGTAATACATTTTGGTTGTGTTCTAGTATGTGTAAATTGTTTGAGCTTGGCAGTTCTCTGGTCTTTTGGTAGACTGCTAGTGAGTACCTCCATGCATGTGGGTTCATGTGTCTTGACATTATCTTGTGTGAGAGGAGAGGTGTGTGTGCTGACAATCTGTTTGATGTCTTCTTTATTGTTACATGAGAGGACTGATTCCAGCTTCACTGTATAGTTACATCTCTCACATACTGTATTTGTTTGCTGTAGGAGCAAATGGTTGCCAGTATACATGAGGCAGTTACTACATTGCCTCAGGATGCTTGTGTGAGAAATATGTAAATGGAAAGTGTGAGTACAGACTTTTACAATGACATGTTCAGACCATGAAGAAAAAATGCAAAGCAAGACAATTTGTGCAGTTATATGAATGAGAGAAAGGGTTAGAGCATTGTACTGGGCTAAGAATATATCCTGCCCTAAGCATGAGATGGCTGCTGTGAGCATTAGAAATCAGGGAAGACATAGTTATGCATGATCCGTTTGAGACAAGCAAAGTAATATGCAAGTACTGTCAGAACGCCTTCTGTGTGGAGTCTGCATTTCCTCCCTGCGGTTGAGTGACATTAAAGACATGCAGGTAGGTGCATGTGTGAATGGGTGTGCCTTCTTTGAAGGTTGGGGGCCAGGCTGGCAACTCAGCACCGTAAAAAAATTCACTGCTAATCATTAGCAGACTGGAGTTCCACTGTGGCAACTCCTAACCGGGAAAAGCCGAAATAAGATCAAAGATTATCATTCAACACAGAATGCCAATACATTCAAACTTAATGCTCTATTTGCTAACTTCTCCCTTCCACATGCCCTCTATAACTTATTTTCTAAACTTGGCAAGCCTGTTACACAACAACAGCAAATTATAGAGGAAATCTATGCTTTTGCCACTGGCAAAGCAGACTCCAGGCAGACTCTGCAGCTGCTTCTGTAAGAAATTCTTAAATGAGCTTCGCATTTCTCTCCATCAGTTTTATACTTTAGTAAAAGTGACTGATATCCTGCATGAACCTAACACTGTTACAAGAATGCTACTGCTCTTAAAGCCAGATAAAGACCCACTACAACCCTGTAACTACTGTCCCATATCTTTAATCCAAACATAGACCACAATTATGGCTAAAGTGTTATCTAGGCAAAGAGAAGCATAATTGCCAGGTTTAATTCACCCCTTCTGATAAGGATTTGTGAAAGCACACCAGGGAGAATCTGTCCTAATCAGTCTAATGCGTAAAATGCTTCAGTTCTGTCATAAACATCCTACCACCATGGCAGCATTGTATCTTGACTTTCACAAAACATTGGATACCTTGTCATGGAAATTCCTGTGGAGGACAGAATATGGGTTTCCTCATTCATTTCTATCTGCATGCCAGGGTATTGTATGTGTACCTCAAGTTCTTTGTGGTGACAAATAGCATTCTCATTGCTATTTAAACTGATGAGGGAACCATGTCACAGATAACCAATGTCTCTGCTTCTCTTTGTTTTGTCTGTAGAAGCACTTGCCTATTACATTCAGCAAAACTCACTTCAGCTTGGAGGAGCAGATAACACCTTTGCATTGGATTACCTCATTATGGTTTGCGGATGATGTCATTATCTGTTACAGAAACCCAAACAATACATATGTCTCAGTTTAATGAAGTATCTGGTCTTCATCTCAACAACTCTAGATGTCAGTTATTCTCACTTACTGAGTCATGTGAAAATACATTATAATACGGTCCCTGGAGACATGTTGTACAACAGATTCAATAATTAAGTCTGTAAGCCATATGTAATTTAAACTGAACAAACTCTTTAAATACTGACTTGGTCAGTAAAGGCAAACTGGTATGGTGTACAAATGGAAGCACATATATATTCCCTTCTTAGAGAATGTATGATGTGCTTTCCTAAATATCTTTTTTCATTTATCTCATCTTTCACATATATGTTCTTTACTATATCCTAAAAAGGTGCAGAAACTTAAGGCAGACTTTTTTTCATGGAAGGAGAATCCCAGATAATATCTAGGAGTATGTTAGCATTGTGTTACATAGCAGGTGGTCTTGGCCTTCCCCACTTATTTTTATTTATTTAATTAGACTTTGATGACCACAGTTAACCCCACCAGACCAATGGCCTCTTTCCAGAGGAGGCATAACGTGGTATTCATAATGACTAGGGGAAATTTGACTAGGGCAACAGGGAATCTTTCCATCTCTTTTTGATAAATGCCATGAGATCTTTTACATCTACATGAGCTACCTTCAAATCAGGCAGATGGGGCCTTGGTTTAATGTCACATCTAAAGGACTTCCATTACTATATCTTTGTTTGGCATTTGTTCAAGTAATGAAGACCATTTCACTCTTCTAAAGATTATGGGAATATATATATATATATATATATATTATATATGGACAGTGTCTACTATTTTTACATGGTAGTGGAGAGGAGGGTCTGTGATCTTGGAGGACTTGGAGGTAGTGTGTGGAAGAAATTTCTATATAAGACACCCCCCCCCCCCCGAGGGAAAGAATTATCAAGTAAACTCAAAACTCATATTTCTGGACAACTGGATATCTAAAGGTATAGTCTATTTGTGAGACCTGTGTCTGAGGGGCAATGTAGGTTTTCTAAGGTATGATGGCTTACAAGGGGATGTATCCTAGCCTGGGATTTATTTCTAGCAATATTTAGAGGTAGGCATGTATATCAGTTGGACAGGCTAGTTGACTGGCACGATTGGTGCGTCCATGGTTTTTGTCAGTATTTATAAGGAACAAAAGATAATCAACCTATTCACTTTCATTACTTTATAAATTCTTACACCACAAATGGGTTGTCTCCAGTAATAACCTTAAGGAGAAATTGATAGGATACCTTATCCTATGATATAAATGATAATAAATGGGGCCAACTTCTAGTAAGATAAGGAAGTATGAATTATGCCCCTATAGAAGCCACAGTGGTGCAGCGGCAGCATTGTTACCTCACAGCAAGAGGTTCTCCCATTTGATTCTCAGCTGGAGTGCCTTCTGTGTGGAGTCTGCATGTCCTCCCCATGGTCGAGTGGCATTTGAAAGACATGTGTAGAATGGGCATGCCTTTGTTGAAGGTTGGGCGTTGAGCTGGCACCTCGGCACCCGTAAAAAATCTACTGCCAATCATTAGCGGACCGGAGTTCCGCTGTGGCGACCCCTAACCGGGAAAAGCTGAAAGAAGAACAACATTGGTCCTGTATAACTATAATCTTATTCAAATGCAGCAAATATCACCTGTAAAAGAGTGAGGCTCTAGTGACTCAAATAGATCTTGGCGGTGCAAAGCCCCTGATGTTGATTTCTTTCATCTGTTATGGTCTTGTCTTTTATGTACAGCATTCTGGGAATGAGTTGTTGAGGCTATCATTTCAGTACTCCATACCCCTTTAACAGAAACCAGTTAACCAGAATGTGTTGCTCAGGCTGAGAGAGACAACAGCCCTACCTGTAGCAGAATGTTCAGAGTGAGTTAAGATTGTTATGCCCATGCCATGTGCTATATTGTTTAAATAATGGAAAATGCACCCAGAGGACATATCAAAACAATTTGAATTATATGAATACAAACAGTGGTATTGTCTCAAAAAAGCAGAAATATGCCCTACGGTTTAAATGTTTTTAGATATGTTTTTCTCCCAGTTCCAGCAAATTCACTATAATTGCTCCCAGTACATGTTCTATTCAGTGTTCTAAGAACTTTATTTTACTGTCTTATTTGTGTGGTTTAATAAAGATGTTAGAAATAAAATGGAGTCTTTTTCCACCACACATTCTATAAAGTGTTGTCCATTAATCAACGACCTTCTCAGTTAAGAAATGCTTTCTCAGATTCAAGTAGAGCATTTTCTTTACAATTTCCTTACCATGCCCTCTTCTTCCTTCGCCTTCTTTCATCTTCCTTCCTTATTAGATAAATCCAGTCACATTCCTTGTTTCCTTGTTGCTGAGGGATGAAGCCAGATGGAATTTCTGATGATCGCGGTTTGGTTAGTGGCCTGAGTGCCACTGTTAAAGGGAGAAGAATGATTGAAGAGGCATAAGCTTGATCACCTTATGGATGGGTATGGCAGCATGTGGGGGGGATTCTAAAATGTTACAATTGCTAGTCAGCTCCATGGGCATCCTTATATCTTATGGAACAGAGTGTCTTTTATTTTTAGTACAGATACAGTGACAGCCTTCCCTTTCTTACCTTTTCTCCTTTCTTTGTTGTAACTGCACATATGAGTAAAGTATCATCTGTGCTCCACCCTTATAGGTGCCCAGCTGCTACTTTCAGCTTTTGTGCAACACTTCATACTACTTCCTATGTCTTTTCCTCCAGTGGTAAAATAACATCTCATTCTACACTCCTTTAAGACAATCTTAGTGGTGTCATTCTGTTCACTGCAATATAATATTTATATATTGCTAATGTCAATCCTTTTTTGTGCACCTTTGTTTTACCATTAGATATTGTTCCTTTTCACCTTCCTTCTTCTTGCTGTTTAGTTCTTAACCCACCTTGTGGGATTTGGTGTTGGTGTAATGATTAAGGTGTGCACCTCCCACTCACAAGGTACAGGGTTTAATCCTTACCTTTGGAAGAGAATTGACAAGGCTTACTATGTCCTGCAAGGGCAGCTAACCGAGCACTTACCTATGAACTTTGTATAGTGTTTCTGATTTCATGGTACTGACAAATAGTACTGTTTTCCATTTCACATTTGTTGTTTAGGTTTCTGAATGGTTTCAGCATGTCTCTCCTAGCTGTAATATATCATGCACCACTGGAATCCAAGTACTTTCCTATTTCTACACTTTTAGCACTCTTCCTTCCATCTTGAAAAGACTGACCAACCACATTATGTTGAATACCACCAAGGCTCTACTTCTTCCTGTCTTCTCTTGTTAGATTTTGACAACATGCTCTAGTAACCTAATCTATGTAAAATCATTTTTTCTTTCTTCTCTTTATTCTTTTTCTTTTATTTTCCTAATCTCTAATGGTAGATCCTTTTTAGTCCTGTGCATTTTCCATGTTGCCCCATGAAAGCAGGGTTTATCTTACCTTGTAGAATGTGTGCTATATCGAACACCACTACACAACAGCTTAAAAGGCAAGATCCATAGCCTCTTTTACAGCATTTTATCCAAGATGATCTTTACTCTTTATCCCCACCCAGATGACTTCACTGTTTGATTTTTTTTTGCACCCTCCTCAATCCCTAAAGCTATGTGTTTACTGGAATATGTATCAGAAATAAGCTAACCTTTATATACTTGCTTTGCTTGGTCAGAACTGTTTTCTATGATAGACAGACAGACCAATAACATCCGTTATTCCATCTCCAGAGCAGTTCTTTGACACTTTATTCAAGCATCTGGAGTTTGCATACAATGTTTTTTCTGCTTATGCACACAGTTTAACTCCAAGATATTTCTATAGAGAGCTAGCTGTTGCCATCCTCAGGTCAAATTCTGTATCATGTTCATTGAGGAATACCACTGCTAAATTTTTGAGGTAGCACTGCAGCCCTGAATAATCTCCAGATTCTTCAAAATTCTCCTTTACCTTGAGGCAGAGTGTTTGATTGTGATGTCGGCAACCCAGGATTGGTTAGCAACCTTCAAGAGTACAGATCCAGCTGGAAAGAGGATGAGGTAGTAGGACAGTGAATGGATAGCTCACCTAGCAGGGACAGGGTGGGAGATTCCTCAACACTGCACTGGTCTGTAATGGTAGTTAGGTTGCATTACAGGGCCATACACAGAGATGTGTATAGGAGTAGGGTAGACATATTAGTGCATCATGACCCATCCTGAGAGTTAAGCAATAGGCCACAAAATCCTTGCCATAAGAGTGGATGACACTGCACCAGGATGCCTGATCACCTTGCTTTCTCCCCATGAGACACTTGCTGACTATCAGCTGTGGTCCTAGACTTGGGGGCCTGGTCCACAGGGTAAGCCAATCAGTCCAAGGGGGAGACAAGGAGCAGATGAAGAGGTACTAGTTGCACAAGACTGTTAATCCTACAACAATGGACAAAAATATCTACATTACCTTGGGTAATGTTTCTTCCACTTATGTTGTAATAGGCATGTCACTGTCTGCTTCCATGAAAAATATGTTGCCTACCCCTTCTTCCTCATACCTGTTATCTCTCTAACCCTTTCTGGTAACACCTCTACCATGAGGATAAAGAGGTAATCCCTCCCTACCACTGCAGCACAGATTAATGACTCTTGAGAACATCTATTAGTCGCTATTGTTGCCTTTGGCTGCATGTATATCATTCTTATCCAGTCTATAAATTGAATCTGAAGTAGTTCCAAAACAGTTTTCCTAACTGGAAGACCTCATCCACTGAACTGAATACCTTCTGAATATCAGAAAGCAGTGCTTCTCCTCTTACCTTGTTTTGTTCCATTTTCATACCTGGCCTACTACTGTTTTCCAGTGGTCAGTAGATAGCCTATCTTTTATGAAGCCTACCTATCCGATTCCCATTAGCTTACCCACTGCCCTCTTTTTTCTAGTTGTCACTAATTTTGTAAATATTTTGATGTCTGTATTTAACATGACAAAGGTGGCACAGGTTTCAGTGTCAAGCTTGTGACCTATTGTCATTTGAGAAGTTCAGCTGTCACAATCCCATGCTGGAATTTTCTAGTGTCTTAAAAAGACTCCCTATGATAACTATGAGACCCATAATTCTGAGTCTCACAACACTGGAAAATAAATTGTAAACTGTAAAAGGAATATAGTGAATATCAAAACTTGTTATTTGTTTGTGTCTTTCGGCTTTTCCCGGTTAGGGGTCGCCACAGCAGAACTCCAGTCCGCTAATGATTGGTAGTGGATTTGTATGCACCGGGTTACCAGCCCTGATGCACAACCTTCAATGACGGAACGCCCCAGTCACGTATGGCTCCACACAGAAGATGCTCTAGCTGAGAATCGAATGGGACAACATCTTGCTGTGAGGCGACAACGCTACCGCAGCACCACCACCGCAGTCCATCACTAGTAAAGCAAAAGCATTTGCACCACTAACAGAAATTAGTGAACATCAAACTTGCTGCATTAATATTAAAGCAGAAGCATGTACCCTAACATGGAAGGCTGTGCTTGTAAAAGAAATAGTGAATGTGAAAATTTGCTATATTACTACAAAATCAGATCCTCCCACACCCCATCACGAGAAACTGGATCTTGTAAAAGAAATATAGTGAATTCAAACATTTGTGATAATTAAAGTCGAAGCCCCCACAGCCCCAACATGAGGGTCTTCACCCTGTAAAAGAGATATAGTAAATATGAAAACTTGCTATATTGCTATTAAAGCAGAAGCCCCTTGCACCCTCAACATAGGTTCATAAGTAAGTACTAGGCTAGCTGTCCTTGGAGGCCATTTTAAGCCCAATTTCTCTTTTTGTGCTTGAATTAACCTACCCAGTTATGTTAGAGACTAGCATTACTCACTCCATGGTCAATAATTATATATTACCCCTAATGAAAATAACTGGGATCATGCTGTGATAATTTGAGGGGATCCATGCATGGGATAAAGCATTTAGGAGCTGCCTGTCTCTATTAGTAGGTCGTGGGCAGTTGTAAGGTAAACTTTCTATTTCTCATCCATAGATCCAAGTTGCACTTGAATATGGACAGGGATGAACTTTGTGGATGGAAAGTCTGTTCCAGAACAGCAGTAGCCTCTGCAAGATATTCCTGTACATTCAACCCATTTTGTTGATTTTGCAGAAGAGGTTTGGAGTCATAGATTGAGTACTTTGAATGTCATTTGACTTGCTGATGTGCAAAAAATCCATCAGTAATGGGATGGAGGATGCCTTGTATGCCAGATGTAGGTCACCTCTTAACAGTCTGTAGGATATCGAGTATAATGGCGGGACGTAAAGTAGGTCTATATAGAATGTATTGTTTAGGCCTTGCATCCTTGTAGTAAGGTATCTCTGTGGGAGTTCTAGTTGTTGTATGTGCCTGGAGAGATACATCCCCAAGGGGGCATTATATTCAATGATTGGACTAAATAATGAGGACTGAGTAAAGGGGGTCAATGACATCCCTATATCTAGACACAATCATTTGGTTTATAAGCTTTGGAATATAGAAGGACTTTCTTATTACATTAGACACATGCTGGTCAAAACATGGGACTGCGCCTTATAAAAGAAATACAGTGAATGTGAAAACTTGCTATATTACTATTAAAACAGCAGCCCCTCCTTTTTGAATGCAGTTAGTGAGGTGATTAACTATATTTTGAGCTGTAATATGATTGGTAATCAGTCCTTCATTTTTATATTTGTTGTGATATTTATTTTAATTTCAAACAATGATTACTGTACTTTGTGTTGGCTTCAGTAGCAGACAGTATTTCTAATTACAAGTTTTCAGATACACTTGAGTCATCCATGACTTTATATGGCAATATCAGGTATGCTATAAGAATTTTTAGGTTCATAGGTTCATAGAGGATGCAGAAAACAGAGATAGCTCCTGGAGAATGCCAGAGTAGGTCATGTTTTCCCATCCCTCTATTTTCTTTTTTAAAAATATCTGAAATTTCTAGATGTAGACCTATTTTTAGGCTGCAGAATGCATTACTGCTTTCTGTAACTGGTATGATCATTGATATATGTGCGTGTGTGTGTGTATATATATATATATATATATATATATATATATATATATATGGGTTCCCTTCAGAATGTCGAAATCCTGAAACCTCGAATTTCAGATGGTCGAGACCATATGATCGAAGTTTCAGAATTTCGAAATTCTGAACAGAGATCTGGATACAGCGCAGAATGGGAGATTTCCCTTTTCCTTGCTGTAGTCCAATCTCAGAGTTGGCATATTTAAGTAGCGAGGGTGTGGGGGTGCAGGGGGGCTTGCACCCCAACATAATCGTTTAACTAGTTGTTTATTTTTTGTTTTAGGATTTGTTTCGGAATTTAAATTTTCTGAAACATTGATCATATGGTCTCGATCATATGACATTCGATGTTTCGGAATTCTGAGATTCCGAAGTGAATCCATTTTTATATATATATATATATATATATATATATATATATATATATATATATATAGATATATGAAGACAGCAACTTTCTACTATCTACTGGTTACACATTTACATATGACACTTGCCATAGAGTGAATCTTTCTGAATTAGATGAAACACATTAATCAAAGATGAATTTGTTGTGTAAAATGATTCCTAGCTCTTATTTCATTGTTGCCTTTTTTTTTTACTAGACGGATATAGCTTCAGTTATGGTCCCTTAAAACCAAACTGCTCATGTGTAAAATGCACCGCAGTATTACCTTAAGTCTATAACTGCTCATATTGAAAACAAGGAAAAACATAAACCAAATTAAAAGCAACAAAAACAGTCTATAAGGCTAAGCTTCCTGTACCTGTCATACCCTACATATATATATATATATATATATATAGAGAGAGAGAGAGAGAGAGAGATAGATATAGATATAGATATTGTAGAGCAATATGTGTGTATATAGCTTTAAGAAGCTAAGGGCTTGCACAAGTGTATAAATACTGAGCACGTGCAAGCCTGACTGCCATTTTGTAGTTAGCTGTTGAGATGTAAGCATGTACAGTAGTTATGTAAGCTCTGTTTGTTAACTAGTTTGTTTGCATTTAATGATGCTGCTATCCATCCTGATGTGTTTGTATATATTAAAGCATCAGAATGAAACCCCAAGCCTTCTTGTTTTATGCATTAGAGACAAACGAGCAACACACACACACACACACACACACACACACACACACATATATATATATATATATATATATATATATATATATATATATATATATTTATGGTTTACTATCAAAATGTGTAATGGCACTTAAGCAAAACTGGGATGGTTGAATGCATCTTTTCCAGTTTCTGGATGGAACGGCACTTACATGAAACTGGAATGGTCAAATGCATCTTTTCCAGTTTCTAATGCTGATCCAGAAATGTTCAAACCCTCATTAGCGAATGGTTGTGTGCATTTGCTAATGTGGGATCGATGATCTGTTAACTATCGCACCACAGTGGGGCTCGGGAAATTTACCCTTTTCCTCACTGTAGTGAGATCTCTGAATTGGAATATATAATATGCAAGGGGTGTGGGGTGTAAGGTGACTTGCCCCCATGCAAAAACATTACCGGTAACATGGAATTTCGACACTGGAACTTCTGGTATTCGAATGTCGATTCTGTGGTTACCATTTCTGACATTTTGGTAATTGTGTATTACCTAATTCAGAAAACAAATTTGCTCAAAAAGTAGAAAATTGTTTTGATTTTCCACATTTTGACAGTAAAGCTATATATATATATATATATATATATATATATATATATATATATATATATGTGTGTGTGTGTGTGTGTGTGTATGTTTTACAAGACTGTACTGCAACAATATAGTTCAAAATGCATTTTTTTGCATTCCTGTCTTTCTTCCTGTCAGTGCAGTCCCACTACATAGGCTAACACTACAGGCAATTAGAGAAATCAATGCAAAGATTAGACACCTGAACAAAGAGAGCTCAATCAAAAAACACATGTACAATAGATCTTAGGGCTGGTCCTAGGAGGAAATAAATAAAAGCGCTATATGTATTTTCCTACATTTAATATCACAGTAAAATATGCTGTCGGAGGCTATTTTATTGTACAAGCATTGATTTTTGTTCAAATTGTCTTGAAGTGTTTTTGCATCATTAATCAAGGTAATTATACCGGGTCTATATTACAGTAACAGCGAATGCTATTTAGTCGATCCGATACAGTAGAAATGGCAAAATTGTGAAGTCACGGAACATCGAATTTTTTCCCAGGGAAAAAATTTGGTGGGCCGTCTTCAGGAATTTGTCATTTCCTCCACTATGGTGCGATCTCAGAGTTGATATATTTAAGTAGGGGGGTGTGGGGGGTGAGGCCCCCCACTTAAATTTGTGTTTAAGTTTATTTTTATTTTACAGAGCAGCACATTT
Organism: Protopterus annectens; assembly: GCF_019279795.1. Taxonomy (NCBI): domain Eukaryota; kingdom Metazoa; phylum Chordata; order Ceratodontiformes; family Protopteridae; genus Protopterus; species Protopterus annectens. The sequence continues at coordinate 328,716,497 of NC_056739.1, read as the reverse complement.
TTTTCCCTGGGAAAAAATTTGCTGTTCCGTTTGTTCGATATTTTGTTGTTTCGATGTTATCGGTACAATGAAATAGTGTTTGCTATTTACATCATATGATAATATGATATAGATGCATTATACTCACTAATTTGAGTTTTCAGTGTGTTTCACTAAGCATAATTTTCTACCTGTATTTACATTTGAAAAGAGAGAGAGACCAAATGGGAATGGTTTTAATATGAAGCCTTGCAGGATTCCACCAGACAGTTCAACAAGTTTAGAGAGGCGTCTCCTTATTCATGTCTTTTATAAGAAAAATCAGAATATTTAAATATTAATGAATTAAATGAGTTTATTTTCAGTGTCATTGTGAAAGATAATGTAACTGGCTTTGCAAGGTCTAAGTACATGGGTATAGGGTCAGTCTCTCATTTGATGCCAGTGATCCTCAAGAATGCTAACGTGTTAAGTAGGACCATTTCTGTAATAAACCATATTGTTCCATGTGTATTACTATAAAGTAAGCAGTGTCTTTTAGGAAAAAATAATTTACTACCCACTCCATCAGTTTGCAAAGAATACAACCAAGACCTAATCTGCCTGTAATTGTAAGGGTCAAATATAGTTGTTCTCTTATGTATGCCTGTAATTCTTAGGGTCTAATGTAGTAAGTCTGTTATGTACTGGGGTCACTCTAACCAAATGTAAACTTCCACAAGGCTCACAGGTCTTAATGTGATACAGTAGTGTCTGTCCCCAAAAAGTATGATCAACATGAGTTTGCTCAAACAATGATGGAATCCTGAAGCTCACTCTAAGTATTTATAATAATTTTTGAAGGGGGCTTTGCTTCCTTGCACTTCCCCCATTTTGTGGGAAGCCTGCAATTTATAGCTACTAACTCTGAGACCTCTGTCCCTGGGATTGAGAAAGAATCCCTAATGCTCTTGTAAACTGCTATTGTCACAAGTTGCAGTTTATGTCATCCCATAAAAAGAAATTCCAAGACAGCGCTACAACAATGAGGAAGACCTCATTATCAGCTAATTTGCATGTCTCTGAATCATGTGTAATGACCACCACTGCTAAACAGCACTTTCAGTGGTAATTACTATTGGCAACCCATGCATCATGTTGCTTTAGGAACCATCTACCTCAGTCACTCCCCCTCACACACATTCACAGACATCCCCACATGCACACGCACACAGATATTCAGTCAACATGACACAGTCCCCCTACTCAAACTCATTCAGACACATTCTCCCATCACCCATATACACACACACCTAGACTATCAATCCCTGTGTAACGTAGTCTACAATGACCAGCCAGGCAAATACACATACTCATCAGTATACACACACATACACAGTTATCTAAGAGACCAGTCATAGCCCTGTAGACACACACACAATGCACACACTCACAGCCCCCCCCCCCCATCACCACAACATCTCTTCTGATCTTCCCTAACTTTACCAGCACTGAGGTCTTTACCACTGAATATAATGGGGGAATGCATAATTTTGGCTGTTAGTTATCATGGTCGGCTGTGCTAATTTATGCAACAGAACAATTCTCTGAATCACTTGGCTACATAAATCCCTTCCTGCAGGTATTTCCAGGAAAGAACAAATGGCTAGTTAAGCATTAGCCACTCCCATGAAAGCCTCATTATCATGTAGCATGGCCATGGAGATGGACCAATGTCATGATTCTACCAACCATGTAAAATCTCTGCAGTGGGTCTGTCCCTGAGTTGGAAGGGATTACTGAGAGTGGTTGACCTCTTGTGTTACAGCTTTTCACTTGTGGTAACCCTTTCTGTATCCCAGGGAGTGGCCAGAATAATAAGAAATCGCTGAGATACTGCAAACTTGATGCTGGTATACAAATTACATTGACTGCATTTTTGTGGCCACATTTCAGAGGTTTAATAACTATTGCATCACATATCTGCCTGGCCGCTCTTTCAGAAACATGTCTGGTTGTAATGAATTTATTAGCAAAAACATATAAGGGTGCCCATAAATTATTTTTTATGCAGGTAACTGCTGGGAATATGACTGCGTCTCATGAAGCTAGTATTCTTAAGTTTTTTTTGTTTTATATCACTAAGGCTATCATTGTATCTTTGGTGTTAGGAGGTCACCCTTAGTGACTAGGGGTGTACTGCTTTGGATTAAACTTTTTTTTCATTTTATTTTTAAGACAGAGTAATACATGCCTACCAGGATGTCTACTATTAACTAAAGATCAGACATTGGTACATTATTTACGAAAAGTTTGTACAGTCACGTTTTAGGAATGTAGGAACACGTGAATAATACTAGGCAAATTATCACTGAGACCATAAGATACCTAGCCAAGTACACCTTTAAAGAGGCAAAAGTAAAACTTCTTGCCACCCTTGTTAAGCACTTAATACTACTTATCTCCCAAACTGAGCAGGTTTCTTTAGTTTTCTGCCATACTTACACCCTCTTCTTATTGTCCCCTGCTTCCGATTCAAGTCTAGCTTTGTACTATACTCTGGCTGATTTGGACAGTTTTGTAAGATCTGTCTACATATTTTAAGCAGGGTTTGTGTTATATCTCATTTTCCTGTCTGCTATATATTTTATAGTTTCATGATGATTGAAGAATTCCACTATAGCAAGTCCATGGGAAGTGGATGAAATTGAGACAGAAAGTGCTGAAGGCACTGGATACTAACATATCTTTTCAGGGCTGAGTGGAAGATGGGGACGGTACTGCCAGAGTGGCAAACTCTAATGGTGGTCCCCATTTTCAAACACAGGACATAATGGTGTGCTCCTATTTTACAAGGATCATGCTTCTCATCCTCCCTGGAAAGTCTATGCCAGGGTGCAGGTTAGGAGACTTCAAATGACAGTTCAGCTAATGCTTCAGAAGGAGCAATGAAGATTCTGTTCTGACTGTGAAACAAGGTATCAACTGCATGTCTTTTGCATTGGCATTCTAACCCCATGTGGCCTTTATTATAACCAACTTCTCTAGATCAGTGGTGTAGCACGTGACATCAACTCACTGTAGCTAGCACATTAGCCTTGAAATTATGTACAAACATATGACAGTAGCTAACTTGGCTGTCTCCTCCATTGTGTTACTGAATTCTACATCCAAGATTAGTTTCACTGTAATCCAGTCTCTACCTCCTCACTTCGTGAGGCATTCTCTTTCATCTAAACCTACCTCTCTGTCTCCACACCAGATCTACCCACACCTGCCACTACCTCTCCTATTTGCAAATATTCTGTCTGCACTGCCACCACCCTCACATTTCTGTGTGTGGTTTCTTCCCTCCCTGTGTTTCATCTGATCCTTTCTGCTTCACTCCTGTACTCTTTGCACAAGCCCTAGCCGCCGTTCTGTCCACTTCACCTAGTACCCCTCCCATATGGCTGTGCCAATTCTTACCTACTTCTGTCCTGCATTTCTTGTAATGTTTATTTATTTATTTGACATTTGTTAACTGCGATAGTCCATCTCAGTAAAAGCCCTTTTCAGTGAAAGCCCGGGGAGAAAAGCTCCACAGTACAAATGAGCAAGAAAATTTACAAAATTGAAGACAAACACAGTAAAAAATTTACAATAAAACAGTTAAGCAAATATAGATAAAGCTCCATAGTACAATATAGTAAGAGGCATTACAACACTGAATTAAAAACATAGCAAAGAAATATACAATAAAACATTTGAATGCATTTACATAACACTTTGGGTTATTGTACAATACAAAGCAGTTAGTGAGTTATGGTAGAAGGGAAGGGAGGAATAGAGAGGATAGTGATAGAGAAAGGGGTGGGTTTATGTGGGATGATTACAGGGGCAAATCCATGTGCTATTAAGGTGCCTGTTGAGTGTTTTCTTGAATTTGTGAATGTAGGAAATGTTTCTAACGTTCATGGGAGGTTTGTTCCATGCAAGAGCAGGGAAGTAGCTGTAGAGATTCTGTCCAATAGATTTTTTAGGTTTGCGAATTTGTAAGAGACATTGGTCAGAGGTTCTGAGGGATTGAGGGGGCTTATAGAGGGAGACAAGTGAGAAAATGCTAGGACGAGATGAGGGCTTATTCAAAATAGCATGGACAATGAGAAGTTGGGTAAATTACAGCTGGTTAGGAAACTCTAGCCAGCTGAGTGCCTGGAGAGCATGGCAGTGGTATGATATTGAGGGCAGAGTGGCAGCAAATCTAACAAGTTTGTTGTAGGTGGTTTCAAGTTTGGAAAATAGTGAAGACAGTAAGTTGGTTAAAATTGGAGAGTTGTACAAGAGGTTGGGGAGAAGGTAAGCTTGGGCTAGTGAGATCCTGGAGTTGGGAGTGAGGAACCTTTTCTTTCTATAGAGTAAACCAAGCTTTTGGTGGGTTTTCTTAATGCACATAAGTACATGAATGTCAAATTTAGTTGATCGTCCGCTATTACTCCAAGCAATTTAGTGTGTGATTTAACTATGATACTAGTGTTCTTGAGGGAAGAGATGGTGAATGAGGATTTAAGATGGTAAAGAGATTTGGGGAGGAAGAGAAGAAGTTTGTATTTTTAGGGTTAGTATGAGTTGGGTGTTAGTAAGCCATGTTTCAGTGAGGTTGAAAGATGTTTGCATCAGGGTTAGTAGGTCAGTGGAACTGTCAGCAGTAGAAATGATGGTGGAGTCATCTGTGTATTGTATGAGGGAAGACTGATGACAGGATGTGTGAAGTTGGTTAGTAAAAGTGTTAAAAAGGAGGGGGCCTAAAATAGAGTCTTGAGAGATTCCCATTTTGATGGGGAGAAAGAGCAGAGAGACATTTTACAGATTGCAGTCTGCATGTGAGGTAGCTATTGAACCAGGAGATAACTGCTGAGGAGAGGTTGAGTTGAGAGAGTTTGGAGTGGAGAATGGGGTGAGAGACAGTGTCAAAGGCTTTGGAGAGATCTAAAAAGATGCAGGGCACTAGTTTATCATTGTCTCTAGCTAGAGAGATGGAGTTAGTAAAGGAAATAAGTGCAGCAGTGGTGCTGTGAAGGAGGCGGAAGCCAATTTATTTATTTATTTATTTTTGGTATGTGATATATCTCCACTATCCTCCCAGTCTGTCTCTGAGTCAACATTAGCTGACTCAATCACTTTTAGCCCTCAGACATTTGATTCCCCACCCCACCATGGCACACACATTCTGGTTGCTACACTTAAAGTCTGTAAAACACTCCACAATAAACTGTAATTCTAGCCCTTCCAGTCCCTAAAGAAACATTTACCTATCTGTTTATTTTTTCTTCTTCTATGTGATATATCCCCACTACCCTCCCAGTATGTCTCTGACTCAACAATAACTGACTCACTCTCTCACAGCCCTCAAACAAGGTAATTTCTTAGGGCATCCAACTGGTAAAATTAAAAAGGGCTCTCACTCCTTTTTAAACAGAAAAAAAGCATTAGTAACAAAATATGGGCTAACATTATAGATGTGACTTCAGAGCAACTGATAGTTTATTTTTGAATTGCACATACCTTGATTGGCTCACCCTGCTCCATTTGCCTTACATGTTCATTTCGCTCCCCTACCCTGCCCCCAATCCCCACACACCCCTACACACTCTGAATTTATAGGTAACCTCCTTTACAAAGACCCTACCTTTATCCTCCCATTATTCAATAATTACTTCCCTCAGCACCATCTACACACACCCTTCCACTTTTACACTTCAGCCCACCTACCAGTTCAATATCCACACCCATATTTCCTACTCACCCAACTCACATCCTCACCAGATATAAATACTTCTTCTACCTCAAGAACCTCACTCCCACTATGTCTCATTACCCCCAGTCTCATCTCCACTATACCCTCTTAGGATTAACCTCCCTATTCATCTGTCTCTCCATAGCCACCATCAGCACCACTTATATCCTCACAATCACTCACTGTATCCACCCCAAATCACCCACCCTAACCCACAACATTACTATCACCCCCTACTCATGCAAGCATATACTCCACCATATACACCCAACCCCTCCATATACCATGCCCCTCCCATGTACTACTTCTATCCATCTAAAAAAAGTAACCAACTCTACAATTTCACTACCTAATCGTCCAATACCTAAAAACTATAACCTGCATAACTACCCAGCTACTACTAGGAGGAGACATTTACCCCAACCCTGAGCCAGCAACCCCTACTAATAAGCCATGCAGCCATCACTATCCAATTAAGCACAAACACACCGACTTACTGATACTAAATATGAATACCCGCAATATCATGAATAAAATAGAAGACCTTCATGCTACCATCTCCTTATATAACCCTGATATTATTCTCATCACAGAGACATGACTTAAACCACATATTAAAGATAATTCCATCACCCCACCTGGGTATAACATTCTCAGGGGAGTCTGGCTACATAAAAGAGGTGGAGGCTTAGCTCTACTTCACAGAGCCAACCTACAACTTCAACTCCTCCAAAAGGATTCCTCCAACTTCAGCAATGCAGAGAATCTATTTGCAAAACTCTCCCTTAACCAACATAAGCACCTAAACCTACTGGGTATCTATATACCCCCAGGTGACAACTTAACCACCCTAGAATCCATACTTCACTGGGCCTCATACTCCGTCCCTCAAGAAACTATCATGTTAGGTGATGTAAACATTGACTGGAACTCCATCCACTCTTCCACCCCCACCCACCACATTAACCTATATAACTTCACCCAACTTATAGATATTCCCACATGCATTGATAAGGCCACAAAAATAAAATCTATACTTGATTGGATACTCACAAATCAACCAAATACTGCCCATCAATGTGGCACCCTACCAAACTCTCTGAGCGACCACAGCCCCACTTTTATCCTCAGGCACAAACTTAAAATAATTAACTCTCCCTCCCTTCTACAAACTTGCTCTAACAAAAGTTTTCCTAAAGACCACTTCATAAGAGACTTGCAAAATTGTAACTGGTCTCCCATCAAAACCCTTTCATTAGACAAAGCAGTTGATTACTTCATCTCCACATTCCTAAATATCCTCAATCAACTAGTCCCCTTAAAAAAATAAGGATACATAGCAACCCCCATCCCTTGGCTCCAGAAAACCAGAAAAGTCCTACTTAGAGCCAGGGATAAGGCCTGGAAAACCTGACATCATACCAGGTCACCCACAGCTAGCTAAACCTTTCATGAGCTCCAGAACAAAGCAAAAAAGCAGGTTAAGCTTGATAAACAAAATTACTATATCACTCAGCAAAACAAATACAGTACCAAACAGCAAAAATTCTGGGCAACAATAAATAACATCTTACAGCCTGGAAGAACCACCACTCCCACCCCCAATATAAAAGGTACAGACCTGGACATAGCCTCTAGCTTTAATAACTATTTCATCTCCTCAGTACTCAAACTCTTAAACAACATCACTTCCTCCAACACCCCACAACTACCCCAGGCCCAAATCAATAACATACCTTTCACACTCAAGTCTGTTCCTACCTCTACTATCCAAAAATTCCTAGCCAAACTCAAACCAACCACCCTTGCAGCCAATAACCTTCCTGCAAAATACCTCCAAACTGCATCCACAGCTATAGCCTATCCCATTTCACTTCTAATAAATAGCTCCATCACTGATCACACAGTTCCATCCCTGTGGAAAACCTCATATATCATACCACTCCACAATGGTGGCCCCTCACTACACCTTTCCAACAATCAACCAATTGCAATTCTCTCACCTCTCTCTAAGATCCTAGAAATATGTATTCATTCATTACCAGTTCCTCTCCTATCTCCTCACCAACAACCTTCTCTCCTCAACCCAACACAGATTTTGCCAATCCCACAGCACCACCACTGCCCTACTCAAATTCACCAATACTATAAACTCCCACAGGAATCTAGGTAAATTAGTTTCAGCTACCTTCCTAGATTTATCCAAGGCATTTGACATAGTCTCACATAATAAACTACTGTCTTGTTTCTCTGACCTCAACCTTAACAACCCCACCCTACTCTGGTTTAAAAGCTATTTAGATAACAGAGAACAATCCATCAAATGGCATAACTCTGTATCCCCCCACTCCCAACCTGCTCAGGTGTGCTGCAAGGATCAATCCTAGGACTCCTTCTTTTTAATATCTTCACAAACCAACTCCACTCAGCTACCTATAAAGCCGACATAGTCCAATACACTGAAGACACAACTCTCATATGCTCTGCACCCAACATCCAACTTCTGCAACAAAAAGCCCAAGAAGCCTTCTCTGAAACAGAGAACTGGCTTAACAACTCACAACTCATACTAAATCCCAAGAAAAAACAACTAATGCTATTCCACTCTACTAAAACAAGCAGCCTTACCTTCTCTATACTCAACGCCAACAAAACCCAAATCACCCCTATCACTGAGGCTAAACTCCTAAGAGTTACCATTGACAAGCAACTCAAATTCACAAAGCACATATCAACAACCATCACTAAAGTCTACAGAAAGCTAGGTTCCCTCTATCGCTGTAAAAGTTATCTAACCACCAAATCTTGAATTGCAATAGCCAGGACCCATCTCCTATCTACTCTACTTTATGCATCCCCAATTCTAACTAATCTTTACAAAACTGACCTTAACAAACTTTCCATCTGTTACAACAAAATCTCTAGATTTGTTACCAATGCCAAATCATGATCCCACCATTGCCTTTCCTTACAAGCCTTGCACTGGCTTCAATTTGCAAACCTGTTAAGGTACCATCAACTCAGCCTAGCTCATCTAATTCTGTACTATCCCGAGAAAACGCCTGACCTGACTGGCATGCTGAACTTCTACAATTCAAATAGACAACTTCTGTCCACCAACAAAGCCTTAATCGAAACCATCACATACAAAAACAACTCTGTGGAATCACTATTTGCCCATGAAATAGCAAAAATATGGAACAACCTTCCCCTTGACCTCATACTACAAAACTCCACACCAACCCTCTATGCAACTGTAATTGACCCCCTGAAGCCTCATCCACTCACTAGTTCTACACCCCATCCATCCTGGGCAACACAAAAAACACTCTCTATCTATACCTATCCACGTGTGAGCAATAACCTATATATGAGTGTGTATATAATATATATATATATATATATATATATATATATATATATATGCTCTACCAGATTCTTATCTACTGTCATTGTATATTTTGTACACTTGTATTTTCAACCAAAAGGGGTAATATCCTCTTATTGTATACTAACTGCTGTAAAGTCTACAATCTGTATGTTACTACTCTGTAATGTTTCTTTTGTAAAATTTTCTTCACTCTGTAAACAGTTTGCATAAATTTGCTGATGGTATCTATGAAGTATGAATTGAAAATTGAAGCAGTTTCAAGGGGTGTGTTATTGGGACAGGGGTTGGGAGCTGAAGGATTTCCTGGGTGGAGAATTTTGTTGATAGTATTCCAAAATGTTTTAGGGTTCCTGGATTCAGTATCTTGGGGTGAGAGGTAGTAGCTCTTTTTGTCAGAGTTTATGTATTTTTTGGTTAAATTTCTGAGTTCCCTGTATTGTTGGTAGTTTGTGGGAGATTTGGTCTTAGTCCAGAGTTTCCAGGTGCAATCTCTGTTATGGATAAGAGACCAAGTAGAGTTGGAGAGCCAAGGGGAACACCGTGATTTGACTCTGACAGTTCTGGGAGGGGCAAGGGAGTTCAGAATATTTAGGAAGATGGAGTTGAATTGATAGACAGCTTCATCAAGTGGTAGGAAAGACCAGTCAATAGCAGAGAGAGAATTACTGAATGTATTTGGGCTGAAGCTGGTTAGCATTCAGCACTCTAAATTTATAAGGTCTAGAGAGGTAGGAAGAGAATTTTTGGACACGTATAGGGGAGTGGTCACTGACTGAGTCTGGTAGGGATTCAGGGTAGTGATAGAGTTAGGCATAGAGACAAGTATCCAATCCAAGGTAGAGCAGGTATTTTTGGGCTTATGAAGAAAAGTGGGTGAAGAGATAACTTGGGTGCATCCATATAGGTTTATGCTGGTGGAGGGTGAGCTAACTGATGTTAACATCACCTAATATTTTGTTTCATTATGTATATTGTCAGACATCCACTGTAGGATTTTTTCTAATGGGGTATGTTCTCTCCAGGGGGTATATAGATGGTGACTATGGTTAGAGTCTTATGATTGTTGTGTTTGCAGTTGGCAAAAATGAGTTCAGCTGGCTGAAAGGAGGGAGGAGGGTTAATTGGGGGAGATATGCATAGGAGGTGAGAGTACATAATGGCAATGCTTCCGCCTTTTTTGAGCGTTCCGTCCAGGCGTAGAAAGTTGTAATGGGGGGGGGGGTTCTTTGTCTAAATGATGTGGTTTGAGCCATGTTTCAGAGAGACTAACTATGCTGGCACCTTCGTGGCCACCTGTGGTTCTGTCTACCATTTATCACTCATCAGCCTTCATTCCCTTGATCTCTGTTCTGTGGATGCAACTTCCATTTTCTTCCTTAACCTTCATCTCACTAGCCTGTACTCCTTTGGTAACCTCAGCACATGTCATGCTGGGCATTTCCTCTTCCTCAACCTTGTTTTACTTCATACTCTCTAGCAGCCTCATATTGCATCCTTCTCCCGTCCAGTCTTACTATATTCCCTCTGTCACCTCTTAAGCTCTTCATTCTCCTGCATATTTATATATTTATTTTTTTATTTGTATTTGTTTACTGAGGTCAATCAGTTATCTATATGGACAGATTTTAGGCTCATCCTTAGAGTTACAGAGTCAAAAGAACCACTGTGTATTTACAAGCATCAAATAATGTCGCATTTGTTTTGAATTAGTATAACAAAGTATGAAAATTAGAAATGTCCAGCTTGCACCACTTGTCACACATACACACAAGCATACACTTACTCAAATGCATGCACACACACATTTACACAGAAAAGCTATACATTAGATATTCTGGATTCCTGACTGCAAAACTGAACAGAATACTGGACAATATTTTGATTATTTACTATAGAAAAAATGTCATATACCAATATACGACATGGTGGTAATATAAAGGCATTTAAACACTTCATATAGAATGACTGCTTAAAATCCATTTGTTGCATGTGATCATCTTATGAATAACACAGCTTTATAAAAAAATATGTATGATTCACAGCTGTCCTTGTACTGAGTGTAGACAGACTATAATGTTTTCAGCTTTCTGTACCATCCAAAGCAAGAATAATTCAGCAAAGCCAAGCATCCCAAAGTGCCTGATTCAGAAAGTTTACCATGAGGTATAAGCCTTGTGTACTCTCTGCAGTAATGACTTCTGATTCAGAGATATCCCAACCACAGCACTGTGTTCTGAAGCCTTCTGTACACTCCGCAGTAACCACTTCAGATTCAGAGACAGCCCTACCACAGCACTGTATCACCACTTCTGACTCAGAGACAGCCCTACCACAGCACTGTATCAGGAAGCCTTCTGTACACTCCACAGTAACCAGTTCTGATTCAGAGACATCTTGCCACTGCACTGTATCACCATTTCTGATTCAGAGACAGCCTGCCACAGTACCATATCATGACGTGGTGCAGCACCACCATGGTTGTCTCTTCGGTCAACTGCAAATGCTAATGTGGTATTCCAGGGGTGCAACCTGTGCTGAGTAGCCATGTGGTACCCCCCTCAGAAATGCCTTAAGAAAGGTATTTATGCAGCCGAGTGACTCAGTGCATCACTTGGCTGCATAAGTTACCTCAGCCAGCTGTGGTAATGAACACAGCCAAAAGCTCATGCTCACCCATTGCTCCCAATGAGTGACATTGTACTGGAGAAAAATACTGGGGAGCTTAGTAGTCAGGTAGTAGTGGAAGGTGTCCACATGTCTGTGGCCCCATGTGTGAGTGTATGCCAATGGATGAGTGGCCTCAGAGGTATGTGTGTGTGTCTGTCTGCCTTCCTGAGTGGCCAGAGTAGGGGTGTTAGTTAGGAAATAGGTGGGGTAGGTCTGTGTGTGCATGCCAGAAAAAACAAGAAACTTGGAACATTCTGTTTATTTACTTGCAAGCATCACCTGTACACAGCAGAATTAAGATTGAAAAAAGCAGTTAAAATCTGAGAATTGCATTTAAAATAGAAACATACCATGTAGTTCCTTGGCCAATACCTTCATATTATGATTTACTACATTTGTTGTAGATTATGAGAATATTGTTTTTCTCAAAACTGGAAAAAAACATGACTTCTTGGATTTAAATTAAAACAACAAACATTCACTGAGACGACTTTAGCTTTTTGTTTATCTTCTGTAAAGACAGCATATGCACAACCACATTTGCTGTCTTAGTTCTGAATTATGCTGGATGCAGACATTGTTGTTTAGCATATTATTCTGTAGAAACACTGATAACATGTTTTCTGAATTTTCTAAAGTTATTGCCACCTGGTCTGATAAGGATGTTTTTGATGGAAATCCATGTTGTTTGTAAACAGACAATATTTTCCATTCCATTATATCTGTTGATTTGCTGTCTCTGCATGTATAAAGTGGTTGGCTAATGCAAGATGGTATTGGCTGGCCAAAAATTACAGTATGTTAATTCATCAGGGCAGAGTTTGGGCTTTTATCTTTGTAATTTTTTTTTTATTTTCATGAGTACTGCTGTTAAATGACTTGGCCTGCTGAATGTTGGTAAATCCCTGCAACTATTTAAACTTAGGTGGCTGTTTGTACTGGCTTGTGTGGAGGAACTTGTTGAATTTTTGTTTTTTTTTTTGTTAAAAAGTTCTGTAGTCCCCCAGTGGGAGTCTCTAAGGCATCCTATGGTTGCAGGTAGGTACTTAGTTGTTTTGGTATTGCTATTCATTATTTATTCAGTTACCTTATATAGCCATATGAATATCTTCTTGTATGGATGATACTTGTTTTACCCTTGAACAGAATTATTTTATTTAGTAAGGGTGGTGATCTGATAAAGCTTTGTTATTTATTTGCATTGTAGTCATGTGTTAGAAGTGGACTGAGTTGTACAACACTACCTATGCTGCAACTGTAAGTCTAGTAGTTATACGGTTCTAATTTCATGTAATATTGTGAGGTCTATTATTGTTAATACTTTCATTACATAAGTTGTGATACTATTTGCATATTTTCTTTCTTTTGCAGAACAAAGAAGTGTGGTTTTACTTGACAGCACACTCAAGTGGCTGGTGTTCCCCAAACAAATAACATTAGAGTGCAATTTACACTCTGGTATCTTCTTGACATTTGTGGCTGGTTTGCCTAGGTCCATACTGATGAATTGTTAAGACAACCTTAGTGCTGATGATTGTTTATAGTTCTCTGTCTGTGGATGACCATGTTTCACTGGATATATCAAGTTATTAGTGAGGTGTTTAATGAAGTGATCCATTTACTGATACTTAAAAATCCCTTGTTCTTTTACAGTTGTGGCCACTTACAATCATCAGGTAGGTTGTTTTACTGTGTCTGTAGATGTTTATGCTTTGTTATGCTCTGAACATAATATATTTGATCATTATGTTTTTGGTCAAAATCTGAGATTTGTAAGGGTCCAGCATTTTTCATTAGTGTATGTCTATTGAACTGAATTTTGTGAATGTGAAAACTGATTGACTACTGAAAAATGATGGTCTGCTTGTCTTCAAAATCATCCCCATTTCTAGCACTCTGGCCTTCCATGCATTTACAAATACCTCACCAGCCCTTCGATACTGTGGTACAACCTCAATCTCCCACCCTCTTCACATCACACATAAATCTTTGGTTGTAACTTTGCCTGCTGTTAGTTTCTTGAAGAGATCATGTAACTACTAAGTAAAATTAAAAGCAATGAACTTTTGGGAAAAAAACACATTTTTGCAGTTTCCTAGCATCTGAAATTGATATATATACACACTAACTCCATAACTTCTTCTTATTAATATTGATCCAAACAGCAAACTTACATTCTTCAACTCCTATCAAATTTACAACACCCTGTTCTTTATTTGGAAACAGCAATGTGTTATGTGATGTTGCTCCTTCTCTTTGTACTATTTTTTTTTTACTTCAATTGGATAATCTACCCCATTTAATCAGTCCAAAGCACATCATTTAAAACTTATACTTCCTCCACTAAAAATGAGCAAATACACATATATGTGTTGTGGCACTCATTAAACATAAATACTTTTTGGACATCTTCACATCAACTTCTTGAAATAATTTATCTCTGTAATATAACACCCTATATTACACTACATAAAACACATCTTAAAACATACTTTCAATATGTCACTTGTAAACTTATCCCAGTGGGTGATATCCAAGTAAACCTGTGACATATCTACCCAAATACTTATCTAGTGCCAAACAAAGATAAGTTCCTTTTGATACCACAACACTTATTGAAAAGATAAGAGGTTGCTTTATTTATATATATATATATATCTTAATACATTATACCCCTTCTATTCTCTTTGCATTTCTACAATATTTACAACATTTACAATAGTTTCAGTATTTTACATCTTCATTTTCACAGACTTTAAATTCTTTCATTCTGTCTCCATCCTTTCTCCACAACTATCTATTTATTTCAGTCAATACATCTTCATTACTTCTATTTTCATTATACAATTCATGACATCTACATTTTCACAGCACCCACACGATTACCATCAATATCTTATTCCATTTGTCATCATTTTTTTTTTATTTTCAATACAATATTACATCAATGTTTATAGTTCAAAAACCTTCCCACTTATATACATTTTTGAAATCTTGTCAAAAACTTTGTTTTTACAAATCAAAAAATGCTTTGCCATTTCTTCTTCATTGCAATCTTTACATTTCTCTCTCTCTCTCTCTCCTCTATTGCTTTATATTTTCATACTACTTTTTACAGGCAACTTATCCAATAATAATCTCCACAAATAATCCAGCCTCATAAAACCTTTACATTTTTCACTTCTATTTATATCGCTTTTTAACCTCTTTCTTCTGATCTCTCCATTGACATATTAAATAATATTTCTACATCACCATGTTATACCTTTCCCTTCTTTTTTTTTAATCTCATCAGTTTTAATTTTCCATAACTAGATCTTATCATATTTTTCCAATTATCTTCTCCTTTCTACTTCTTTTCACAACCTTTTCATCTTTTTCCATCTCTCTATATTTTATATACAGTATTTTTCTTAGCAAGCTACTTTCCTTCTCTTTCATATTTTTAATACCCAAAAAAGATGTATAGATGCCAAATATACACATTTTTTTTAAGTTTACCCCCTTCTTTTTTTATTATGTAGAATTCACAATCAAACTGGTTTCAGTATTGATCCCTAAATAAAACTGCAAAAAAAAAAAAAAAAAAAAACTATAATAATTCCCGTTCCATTTTTCCAGGAAATATACATACACTCCCCTAATTTCCCAGTATGTATTTAACATATATATTATTTTGAATGGATAAAAAAAGTTTTTCACCAACTAACTTACTTCTTTATTTCATCCAGAATGTTTCTCTATTGCCCTGATATTCTCTGTAATTCCTAATATTTTTATCATTCCTAGCTTCAAATTTCCACATACCAAAAAAAAGCAAGTTCCACATCATTGTATAAAACTTTTTTTAATAAAACAACAAAGCTTTCAGACAGATATGTCCTTCTTCAATGTTAATAAAATTCATAATAAGACCTAACATATTTTATATTTAAAAACTCAAACCACATGACACAGCCCACCTATCAAATACTAACAATCAATCAAACAATGGTTTTAGAACCTTTTAAAAAAGTATGTCACATTCTAAAGGCATGGTTTTTATTATACATTTTTTTCTCTTGCACCACATAACTCATTTCAAATATACATGGCTATACATCATTAAAAGTCTTCAGTACTGAGTAGATGTACTACTTCTTTTATAGAAAATTTTTTACATATATATGTTCTGAAGGCATATATTTACACCATACAGATTATTCTAATACATATAAAAAATCTTTATTCTTTAATGTGCTTGCTGCTGCTTTCTTTTCAATATAGGTTTTAATGTGACCTGTTTATTCAAACCAGGGTAAGAGTCCACTTTTAGACAGATAATCCACTCATATTCTTTGGTATCCAACTTATTAATCAGGTCAACATGTCCAGCGTTAGAAGTTAAAGTATCCATCACACAAAACAAAAAGTAGTGTGATTCATCAGTTTCCTGTATATGGGCTAGGGAGTTAGTAATCACTTTCCTTCTTATTTCTGACTTATGTTCCACAATCCTATCTCTTAACCTCCTTGTAGATTTACCAACATAAAAACATGGACATTGCTGGCATAGGGCTAAGTAAATCACATTTAGCACTTGTGTTATAAAGATCTTACCTTAAATAAAATAGGTTCTATAACCTATAATAAAAAGACACTTATCCCTGCTATAATTGTATATGCTGTGCTAGTATAATTGCATTAACTGAATTTGTACATCCATCGAATGGTAGAAAGTTTAATTTTTCCTGTACAGCTACATGCAATACTACAAATGTGATCTACTTAGCACTATGCCAGCAATGTCCATGTTTTTATGTTGGTAAATCTACAAGGAGGTTAAGAGATAGAATTGTGGACTATAAATCAAAAATAAGAAGGAAAGTGATTACTAACTCCCTAGCCCTACATATACAGGAAACTGATGAATCACACTACTTTTTGTTTTGTGTGATGGATACTTTAACTTCTAATGTTGGACGTAGTGACCGGATTAATAAGTTGGATACCAAAGAAAATGAGTGGATTATCTGTCTACAAGCAGATTCCTACACTGGTTTGAATAAACAGGTCACATTAAAACCTGTATTGAAAAGAAAGCAGCAACAAGTACATTAAAGAATAAGGATTTTTTATATGCGTTAGAATAAGCTGTATGGTGTAAATATATGCCTTCAAAACATATATATATATATATATATATATATATATATATAAAACATTTTTTATAAAAGAAGTAGTAGATCTACTCAGTACTGAAGACTTTTAATGAAGTATAGCCATGTATATTATAGCAATAACCCACGCCTGGGTGTGGGTAATGCTAAATTTACCCACAGTTGGCGTGGTTTGGTCCCGGGCGGCCCGAGGACCAAACAAAGCCAACCGTGGTAAATTTAGCATTACCACCAGAAGTGGTTATTGCTATTATTATGACATTATTTAAGAAAAGAAACTGTTACTTTTCTTAAATAATGGCATAGTATAATGCCTGTTTACTGCCCTTCCGCAGATGTCTGGCATCGCGGCGGTTCTGATGTACTGCGGCGCCTGCGCGGTACATCAGAGTTGAGCAAAAGCAACTGAGAAAGCAAGATCTCAGTTGCTTTTTATGTCTCGCTATGTTAAATGAGTTTAACATAGCGAGACAGTTAAAATAAGCAACGGACATTTCCGTTGCTTATTTTAAAACTGTCTCGCTATGTTAAACTCATTTAACATAGCGACATTAAAAGCAACGGAGATCTTGCTTTCTCCGTTGTTTTAAACACTGTCTCGCTATGTTAAATGGGTTTAACATGGCGAGACAGCTTTAAAATAAG
>NC_056739.1:328665544-328698401 GCF_019279795.1 Protopterus annectens | reverse complement strand
TGAATCCAGAAAGTCCACTGCGTTCCTCGATCAAGTAAAACAGGCAAATGTAGAAAGAGCGCTTCTGCGCTCATGTTTTAGAAAAAAAAAAGTACTGCTGGGTTTACACTGTAGCAATCTGTTTGCTACATATGTAGAAACAGTTGCTACAGTTTGTACCTGCCTGCACGGAGCGCTTTTGTGCTCATGTTATAGTAAAAAAAAAAAAAAAAAAGTACTGCCAGGTTTACACTGTAGCAATCTGTTTGCTACATATGTAGAAACAGTTGCTACAGCTTGTACCTGCCTGCACGGAGCGCTTCTGCGCTCATGTTTTAGAAAAAAAAAAAGTACTGCTGGGTTTACACTGTAGCAATCTGTTTGCTACATATGTAGAAACAGTTGCTACAATTTGTACCTGCCTGCATGGAGCGCACTCTACAGTTAAGCCACACAGAGAGCGCTATGGTGCTGTGGTTTGACTGCAAATGCAATACCGGCTTATAAAAGCCGGTATTACATTAAAAAACAATCAGGACAGGCTCTTCACATCTGAGGCCAAGCAGAAGTATAAAATGTCCGGATTTCTGACTCATATTTTTGGTCTGCTCCTCATAAAAAATGTGTTTTATATGGCAAATCACCGAGGACTGAAGCCACTACATAATGACATACATTTCCGTTTCAGATTTCATATCTTTCACAAAAAATGCATGGAAAGACAAATCTTGTTATTGTAATGCCTTTAAACTTACAAGAGCAATATTTAAAATCTGTCCCTAGATAGGAACTAGAGTGACAGTCTTTCAGTTTACAGAGGGAAAGCAAAACTGGAATGGGAGCGGGAAGATGTTAACAAAATGGGTGGGACTGTTAGAACCTCATTAATGATGTCACAAAAAGGGAGGTGATTAGCTAAGTGGGTGGTAGTGTTTACAGCTTCGGTCCGAGATAGGAATGTGATTTTAGTAACGAGATAGTGTCCCTTTAACATTTATATTCATTTTATACATATAAAAAAAGTTAAATCAATTACTTACACACTCATTTTTTACATTCATATTTAAAATTCATTTACAAGTTATCAATACAGAAAAGCTTAACCAAACAATTCTATTTCTTTCATTCTTCTTCTTTTACTTTGCCCTTTATTCCCACTCTTTCTTTCACAACCATCTTCTTCTTTCAGCCAATACGTTATCCTTTTCCATTTTCTTATTATATAACAATTTTCACAATTTTTTCCACAGCACCCAAATTGTCACAAACAGTACTTTACCCATGCATCAGTGTCACATTTATTAACTTTATCATAATTCCTATACAATATAATTTTCATATTTATACATTTAAAGCCTTCCCATCTGTATTCTTTTTTAAGCTTTTCCCAAAATGTTTTGATCTTTTTTTAATTCAAAAAATGTTTTGCTATTTAATCTTCACTACATTCAATACGTTTTTTTTCTCCAGCATATTCCTTTTCACCTGTGACTTGTCTAATGATATAATCCTCAAAAATCCTCTGCTTCATAAAAATTTTAAAATCTTTTTCTTTTATCTTTTATTTCCTTTTGTTAATATTATTTTAAATCTTTCCATGGGTGCACAGTTTTTTTCTAAAATCACATTATACCATTCTATTCTTTCCCCATCAATCTCACTTACTTTTAACTTTCATGATTTCATTTTGTCATAGTTTTTCTTCCATCTTGCCCTTTTCTTTTCCATGTTTTTCTTCACATTTATATAATTTCTTCTTATAATAATTTACCTGTCATTTCTTTTTGTCTTTCACCTTTCTCATTACCAAAAATAAATGTATATATGCTAATTGCACCACTGGAATTTTTAAATCATACAACCTTCTTTTTTAATAATGAATTATCCTTTATCTCACCGGGTTCAACCTTGAACCTCAAATGAAGCTAAAAAACTCTAATAACTCTTTTTCCATTTGAGTGGGAAACACGTGTGTGTGTGTGTGTGTATATATATATATATATATATATATATATATATATATATATATATATATTCCCCAATTATGTGCTTTTTCCTAATTCATAAGTATTCTACACATATGACTTTTTCTGAAATAACTACAAACTTTTCCACCAAGCTAATATTTTCTTTTATTTGTTCCAGTATCTCTCTCCATTGACATATTAAACTTTCATACTCAGCAAATGTCACTACCAAAAATCCTTATTTCCTTTCTTGTGCAATATATTCCATTTAATTTTTTATCTCATCAAATCTCTCATGCGTCATTTTGTTTAACTGCAGACCAGAGTTTTAATAACTTTTCAATCTTTATTACAACCTCAGATTTTTATGAGAACTAAATCATCTGCATGTGTCATACATATTGGTAATATAACATTTCCTTCCATCTGACATCTTCCCTCTCTCATATCATACATACATCTGTAATGCTGTATTCATTACTAATACAAGTACATACTCAATGGGCATCCTGTTTTACTAATCTCTTAAGACTTTTTTTCCCATCCATTTATCATAACAGATACCCATGATTTTTTTATAACATATCTTTATTACATTAATAAAATCTACTACATTGCTTCATGGCTCACTCTATCAATGACATAAGCTGCATCACATTCTGTCAGTCTCACTTTATTTTCTTTCAGGATCATCTCTATTACTTATTTCAGTATAATTAACATTAATTTCACCTCTGTTCCTTTTATACTACAGATCACTTCTCCTATTACCTCATTCAATACGCTCTGTCTACCCTTTCCAACAAGCTAATGTTTACATAAACATTGTATAGTTAGTATTTCCCCTCCAGTCTTTTTATATATTTTCTTTCATCCTTTTCCATATAAATTTCATAACCCCATCACATATGCCTCCTTCCATTATGCCTTCCTTCATCAATTTATTTAATATTTTTTTAATTTTTTTTGTCATTATTCATTCCCTTGTAATACTCCTACCTTATATCATAGAATCCTGGAACAGATTCATTCTATCCTTCTTTTATTATTTTCTCTATTTCTGCTGTTTTACATTATTTTCAAAAAAGCTACCTTTTCATATTTTTTTTTTCACTTTCCTTTCTTCTTGCCCATCCATTTGCTCTTTTTCATACATTTCTCTACAAAATTCTCTACCACCCTCCACAGTATCTTCTTACTTGTATTTTATATCTCCTTTGCCAGCTGAGGTAGATCATTCCTTTCTCCCAGTTTTACTTATTTTCCTAAATAGGAGGAAACCTCCTCTTTATTTCCTTTCAGAAAAAAAAGACATGCTGCTTGTGTACCATGTTTACTTAGGTTTATAGGTTCACAGGTTGGTCCTAGGCTATTGGCCCTAAGGCCTATGCAAGCCCAGCCATAGCAATTCCCTGGAAATGTCTTCCCACAATATTTACTTCTCTGGGCCCCTGTGTAGCAGGGCAACTGACATGATCCCTGGGGTGAATTTCCTATCTCCCATCCAATCAAGGTTCCTTTTGAAGAGGACCAATGAGGTGCTCTGCTTGACATGTATGGGCAGTCTATTCCAGAGTATGGGGAGTCTCTGGGTCAGGAACCTATCCCTCCAGCATGTTTTGTTCATTGTGATAAGTTTTAGATCCCTGGAGCATGTGGCTCTGAGGGATTGGGATTTCTTTATGTGGAGCATGTCCAACAGCTCAGGGTTTGACATGGCCTTGTATGTTAAGCAGAGATCGCCTCTGAGTAGACGATATGCCACAGAGTATAGCTGGAGTTTTTTTAGACGGTCAGTATAGGACATCTGCTATAGGCCTGTGATTCTTTTAGTGAGGTATTTCTGTGGCCTTTCCAGCTGTTGCAGATGTCTTGCGAGGTACATACCAAATGGGGCATTATACTCTATAATGGGTCTAATGAAGGATGAGAACAGTGGAATAATGACCTCCTTTTTTCTGGATGAAAATCCCTTAGTGATGAGGTGTGCCACATAGAAGGATTTCCTGACTGTTGTGGCGATGTGGTTATCGAAAGTGAGACCACTGTCCACTTGTGTCCCTAAGTCTCTCATCACACTTTCAATGTTTAGTGCCCTGCCACCTATGTGGTAGTTCATGGGTACATGTTTTTTTCCAAAGGGGATAATTATACATTTCTTGGCATTGAGCTTGGGTCCATGGCTCTGGCACCAGGCATCTGTTTCTGTAAGGCCCTTTTGTAGAATATCCACATAATTTGGGGATTCAATAATGGCTCCCAGTTTGCAGTCATCTGCAAACTTTGTTAGCCAGAGTCCCTTAGTGTTGGCCTGTACTTCAGAGAAGTAGATGCCAAACAAAAGTGGTCCCAGGGCTGAACCCTGAGGTACTCCACTTGTCACTTGTCTGGAGCTAGATTTGGAGTCGGCTACTTTTACAGTCTGGGTTCTGTCAGTAAGCCAGTTGGCAACCCATCGAGTGATGTAGGGATTTATGCCTAGCTTAGTAAGTTTATCTATGATTCCAGAGTGAGGGATGATGTCGAAGGCCTTGGCGAGGTCCAGATAGGCTGTGTGGACCACCTTACCCTCATCCACAGCTCTGGAGACCAATTCGAAAAACTCAATCAGATTCAGGAGACAAGATCAGCCCTTCACAAACCCAAACTGGGTGGGGTCCAGTGCTTGAAGGTTGCCAATGTCTTGGTTTATAAGTTAGATGATAATGCGTTCCATGCCCTTGCAGATCAGGCTTGTCAGACTGATGGGACAGTAGTTCCCGGAATCCAAGGTGGATCCTCCCTTGTGGAGCGGGATAACTGTAGCTGTGCGCCACTCAGTGGGCATGAAGCCTGAGGTGAGGCTATGATTAAACATGACACGTAGGTGGGGTGCCAGTTCATTTTGTAGTTCATGTAGTACACAGCCTGGGATGTCATCTGGTCCCATGGATGCTGTATTCTTAGCTTTGGAGAGTGCTGTTTCTACCTGTGTGGCTATGATTATTAGAATTTGGCAATCTTTTGGTATCGAGATGGGCCCTTTGGGGGGTGAAGTTGGCACTAAATCAATCTGCCAGGATATTGGCAATATCCTTGGGATCAGTATATTTAATGCCATTCTGTTGTAGCTCAGAGCAGATCTGAGTATTTCCATTTAGATTCTTGACATAACTATAGAATGCCTTGTGGTTGTCTTTGTAATCTTTGGCAATTTTATTTTCATAACTAGCTTTTGAGGATTTTATGAGGGATCTCAGCTTCTTACTGAGGCTGGTGACGGAGTTTTTTGCATCCTGGGATTTTCCTCTTTTCTGAGACAGTTTCTTCCTTCTGTTGTATAGTTTGTTTATAGCAGGGGACCACCAGATTGGCTTCCTTTTTTTGGAGAAGAGCATCTTGGTTCTATTTGGGATGGCATGATTCATGCACGAGTGGATGTGCTCGTACAGTGCCTTAGTGTAGGATTCATACTTTTTTCTCTATTCCTTTCATACATCTGTTTTTCTTCTTCCCTTATTTTGCCACTTTCTTATTTTTAATTCAGCATAATTAATTTATATATCTTATTTATTTTCTTTATTCTTTCTTCCCCTTTAAAATATTTTGTATACTTCTGCTTATACATTACCCACCATATTGTCCAATTTTTATAAAATGGTCTCATTGTCATATATCTTTCCTATCATTTCTTCCTACTTGTTAAACTCTGCAGTTTATCACTTTATCTCTTTTCATCCTTTATTATTTTGCTGTCTTCCCATGTTCTAGTCTAAACTGCTCTATGCTCTGAAAACTCTGCTACCTGTACTCTGTTATTTCTTTAATGTCCTTAAAGTAAACAATATAATCAAATTCAGTCTTAAAAAAATTATATTTTATATGGCCATTATTTTTCCTTTCCTACTTTTGAATCTTCACAATTTTTTAACTTCTTCAAATAACTGTTTTCTCTTTAGGATCCTAGCATACACATAAATGAATATTAATCTTAAACATTCTAGTCTCATTTTCATATCACTACCCACCCTGGTCTACTGTTATATCTAAAATTCATACTTTAGAATTGCTCATGCCTCCCCCCCATACTGCCTGTATATTTTTTTTTCTTTTTTGTTACATCTGATGTTTAAGGAAACAAAAAAATCCATTTTAATTTTTACACCATTCCACCACCAAATCTTTCATATAATTTCTAAGCTCTTAACATTTAATGCTAAAATTCTTATAATCATTTTCATTTTTTTATGTTTTACTTCCAGATCTTATTTTTTTCTTTCTCCTAAATCTCCCACCAAATGATTTTCACTATCTTATTTTTGTTATTCTCCTGTCACCCTTTCTCCCTCTTCATGTTCAAAAATGGCAAATCTGTTCTCTTCTTCCATATTAACAATCTCAATTTGAAGTGTTATTTGTTCTCTAACTACCTCTTCATTGTTTAACCTTTCTTCAGTATCTACTTCCCAATGCCACCTTTTTTTTTTATCATTTTCTGTTTGTCTTTCTTTTGAGCTTTCTGCTTTTCCATTTTTAGTATGGCACAATCAAACTAAAAAAAGTGTTCATTTTTTTTTTTTTTTTTACATTTTCAACAAAAATAATTCGTTTTTTTCTGCATGTATCCTCTTTCCACACTGGCCACACCTTCATTTTGTTACTGTCTTGTAATAAATGATTTTCATCCTCTCAGAAATAACATGCTTTGGGATGGTCCCAGTACCAAAGAAATCCACTATTACTATTCAGTTATTATAGTTAAAATATGTTGAATTTTCTCATCTTTAACATCCATTATTAGCTGCACTTCCCAATCCATAAATTTACATATTTATGTATATATTTATTAAATATTCACATATTTTAACTTCATGCACCTTAATACATATTGAAATTAAAAAAAAAACTCATGCTCATGTATATGTCAAGTCCTAAACTGCACATTTATTTGTTTGTTGCAATCCTAAATTCTGAAATACATGGTATTTTCATGGTGCTATTGGATTTCTTCTTTTTTTTTTTCATTCCCATTCATTAATTTTTCCAACATGATAAAGCTTTCAAATGGCACTTTATAAATCGTTTTCAGCTATTCATAATGCCATACCTGTTCACACAGCCATCATTTTCTCTTTTTAGTCTTAATACTGGCCATCTTGTTTGCCAGTGTTAAGAAACTGCAAATGTTTGTCCCCCTCAATTCATTCTTCCATGCCTTACTCCATTTGCATAACTGCTTCTTTCTTTTAACAAAAAAACCCTGTTGCAGAGGCAAACCATTAAACTGGATACTCCATCAGCCAAGAATATCTCAGGTGTATACCCTTCGCCAGCTGTTTCTGTTTTCAACCTGCCAGTTTCTTCTTCCTGTATGGATCTCTCCAGCATGTCACTCCATCATGCTTCCTCTCTTTCCTTTGGCTCTGCCTGGTTCATCAAATCTCATCTCTCCATTTCTCCAGTTTCCAACTCTAACAATTATTTCATTTCTTTCCCCTTCATTCAGTATTTTTTCCCTGCTCCTCTTTCCATCTCTGCTGTATTCTCATCCATCTTGGAAATACCACAGTAGTACTCCCTCTGGCACCACACAGCAGCTCCACAGTGTGTTTCACTTCCTCTCCTATAAAGAGTAGGGGAAGTTCTCTGGTGCCCTGGCCTAATTTCCCCTAGTCAGTTTGAATACCTTGGATCTCCCCTGATGGCCTATTAGGACTATACTGGTCAACAAAGTGTGGATAAATAAAAGTAATGTGCATATGCAAGCTTGATAATAAATGGACAAAACTGGACTCCTGCAATAATCAACACCTTCCAAAATCTATAATGATTATAGTATATTGGCTAAGTAATGAAAATTGCATAATTTCTTCCACTATGAAGCCTTCAATGACAATATGACAGAGTAGTGAAGTCTTCTAGAACATAAATATGAAAGCCCAAAGCATACTCGTGCACAGAAGATACACCACCTTAGATGACTGGATAACTGTATATAACTTTACAGACATATTTCATCTGCTTGTTTGATAGACAACTATAGAAAACTTTTCACAGTACTGTAAAAAAAAAAAAAAAAAAAAAAAACCCTATATCTTACTGATTGACCACACGATGAACTGGCTATTTAAAGACAATTAAACTGAAATCACATCAACCTTTCTTAAACTGTGAGTGAGCCACCAAGACAAACATTCCTGATAAGTTCCAAAAACATCAGAACTTCAATTATGCTATTGATGATTCCCTCAAAGCAGCATCTTGCTCATTTAAAACCCTCAAATTTGACAGGGCAGTTGTCTTAAACAGCTTTAAATCATCAAATGGCAACCTGTAACATAGGTTTACATACATTAATAGTTTATGTTGTTATTGTCATGAAGTATAATTTCTTTTTAGAAATTTTCATTTAGTCTAACTTTATTTGCTCAATTACCACCATCCCTGAATCTCACTCCTCCTCCTCCTGAAAATTATTCTGCAAATGTTGTTCCCACACATTTTACTTATATGAAATGTGCACCTTCCCTTTTCTAAAGATCACAGCTCCACTTCTTTTTATCTCCTTTACAATAGCCATAACTTCCTCTATATTGGGTGTAAATTTTGATCTTCTAGTAATTGCTTTTTCAATAGCCAATATCATTAAACTTAATGCCTTACTATTAATTTATATGATATATCTCAGCTCAAAAGAATCACTTCCTTATTTACAAACATTTGATCCCCAACAATACTATCAACGTACTCTGTAGGATTTTTTTTAATATCTGCTAACTCATCGTATTCCCAGAAATATGCTCCCAATTACCACTCTATTTTTAATCACACTTCCAGCATTTGTCATCCACATAAGGAAAATCCTCTGAAGTCCACTAGGAATATAAAAATACACTTCCATGCAAAAATCTTAAACTTGCGGACTTTTTTGCATACCTGGGAACATTGCAAATTTATTATTACTCATTTGTAAATTGCATTTTCATTCTCTTTTCTAACCTCTTCTGATCAATTTGTATGGTTATCATGCACTATGTTTATATATTCTAGTAGTGCTAATTTTTAAAAGAAGCTTCTGTTCTAGAATCAACTAAGAACTCTACCAGAACTGGTCTTTCACTTGGCACTCCCCTGTCCCTTTCACTTCACTATACTCAGCTATCAATCCCTGATAGGATCATAGTATCATAGGAGGTTACTAGGCTATTGGCCCTGAGGGCCTTATAAGCCTAGCCAAGACTTTTGCCCATGTTTAGACAAGTCAGCACCCAGAGCCCCTCTCCAGCAAGGACACAGGTAGAATCCCAGGAGTGTATTTTCTGTTTCCCATCTAGTTATCCAAGTTGTGCTTAAAAAGGGATTAATGAGGTACACTGCTCAACATGGAGAGGGAGTCTATTCCACAGATGGTGGAGTCTGAGACACAAATCTGTCCCACCAAGTCCTATCGATATCACAGACCAGGTTGCGGTCGCGTGTATGGGTTGCTCGAGTGGAGGTTGACTTGCAGATATGCAGCAGTCCCATCAAGACAGGTCGGAGATTGCTTTGTATGACAGACAGAGGTCACCTCTGAGGAGTCTGTATGAAACTGAGTAGAGGGACAGGGTTTTTAGCCTATCTGTGTAGGGTAGGTGTTTGAGGCCCTGGATTTTCCTGGTGAGGAAACTTGTGGTCTCTTCAGCTGCTGCATGTACTTTGCGAGGTACATGCTGAAGAGGCATTGTACTCAATAATTGGCCTTATAAGGGAAGAATACAGGGATCTTATAACCTCTTTGTCCCTGGATGAGATAACCTTATGACATGGGCAATGTAGAAAGCTTTCCATACAATGGATGCAACATGGTGGTCAAAAGTCAGGTTGCTATCAACCTGGGTGCCCAAACCCCTCACTACTGATTGTGTACTTAGGACATTGTTATTAATGTGATATGTGGGAACATCACTCTCCATAAAGGGGATGATGATGCATTTTTTGGCATTCAGCTTAAGGCCATGTTTCTGGCACCAGTCATTTGTTTGGGTGAGACCCTCTTGGAGGACGTCCACATCACTTGGGAAATTGATGACTGCACCCAGCTTGTAGTCATCTGGAAATGTGGTCAGCCATACCCCACTGCTTTTGGCCTGCACCTCAGAGAAGTATATCCTAAACAGAAGCCCCATGACCAATCCATTGGGTACGCCATTCATTATGGTTCTATTGCTTGAGGTGGCTTCCCATATTTTAATTAGGTGGGTTCCATCTGTGAGCCAGTTTGCTAACCATCTGGTAACATATGGATTGATGCCTAGTTGAAAGAGTTCATCTGTTATGCCTGAGTGGGGAATAGTGTCAAAGGCTTTGGCCGGGTCAAGGTAGGTGGTGAACACAGTCTTCCCCTCATCCATGGCTTTGGTCATCATCATCATTCTCTTTCGGCTTTTCCCGTTAGGGGTCGCCACAGCGGATCATCTATTTCCATTTCTTCCTATCCTCTGCATCTTGCTCTGTCACACCAACCGCCTGCATGTCCTCTCTCACCACGTCCATAAACCTTATCTTAGGCCTTCCTCTATTCCTCTTACCTGGCAGCTCCATCCTTAGCATCTTTTTCCCAATATACCCATCATCCCTCCTCAGCACATGTCCAAACCAACGCAATCTCGTCTCTCTTGCTTTGTCTCCAAACTGTCCAACATGAGCTGACCCTCTAATATACCGATTCCTAATCCTATCCATCCTAGTCACACCGATTGCAAATCTTAACATCTTTAACTCTGCCACATCCAGCTCCGACTCTTGCCTTTTTGTCAATGCCACTGTCTCCAACGCATATAACATAGCTGGTCTCACTACACTCTTGTAGACCTTCCCTTTCACTCTTACCGATACCCGTCTGTCACAAATCACTCCTGACACTCTTCTCCACCCATTCCACCCTGCCTGTACTCTCTTCTTCACCTCTCTTCCACATTCACCATTACTCTGAACTGTTGATCCCAAGTACTTAAACTCGTCCACCTTTACCAACTCTGCTCCCTGCATCCTCACCATTCCTCTACCCTCCCTCTCATTGACACACATATATTCTGTCTTAGCCCTGCTGACCCTCATTCCTCTGCTCTCTAGAGCATATCTCCACCTCTCCAGAGTCTCCTCAACCTGATTCCTACTCTCACTACAGATCACAATGTCATCTGCAAACATCATAGTCCACGGGCCTCCTGTCTGATCTCATCTGTCAACCTGTCCATCACCACTGCAAATAAGAAAGGACTCAGAGCTGATCCTTGATGTAATCCCACCTCCACCTTAAACGGATCTGTCACTCCCACTGCAGTCCTCACCACTGTCACACTACCCTCGTACATATCCTGTACCACTCTTACGTACTTCTCTGCCACTCCCGACTTCCTCATACAATACCACAACTCTTCTCTAGGCACCCTGTCATATGCTTTCTCCAAGTCTACAAAGACACAATGCAACTCCTTCTGACCTTCTCTGTATTTCTCCATCAACACTCTCAGAGCAAACACTGCATCTGTAGTGCTCTTTCCTGGCATGAAACCATACTGCTGATCACTAATCATCACCTCCCTTCTTAACCTTACTTCCACTACTCTTTCCCATAACTTCAAGCTGTGACTAATCAGTTTTATCCCTCTGTAGTTACTGCAGCTCTGCACATCACCCTTATTCTTAAAGATAGGTACCAAAACACTTTTTCTCCACTCCTCAGGCATCCTCTGACTTTCCAAAATTTCATTAAACAATCTAGTTAGAAATTCCACTGCCATTTCTCCTAAGCACCTCCATGCTTCTATTGGTATGTCATCTGGGCCAACAGCCTTTCCATTCTTCATCCTCTTCATAGCTGCCCTTACTTCCTCCTTGCTAATCTGTTTCACTTCCTGATTCACTATCCCCACATCATCCAACCTTCTCTCTCTCTCATTCTCTTCATTCATCAGCCTCTCAAAATACTCTTTCCATCTATTCAACACACTCTCCTCTGTTGTGAGTACCTTTCCCTCACTATCCTTTATCACCCTTACATGCTGCACATCTTTCCCAGCTCTGTCCCTCTGTCTAGCTAATTGGTACAGGTCCTTTTCTCCCTCTTTAGTGTCCAATCTCTCGTACAACTCTCCATATGCCCTATCCTTAGCTTTCGCCACCTCTCTCTTTGCCATGCGCCTCATCTCCTGATACTCATGTCTACTTTCTTCATCTCTTTGACAATCCCACTTCTTCTTCGCCAGCCTCTTCCTCTGTATACTCTCCTGTACTTCCTCATTCCACCACCAGGTCTCCTTGTCCTCCTTCCTCTGTCCAGATGTCACACCAAGCACCTTTCTAGCAGTCACCCTTACTAGTTTTGCTGTAGTTACCCAGCTATTCGGTAACTCTCCACTGCCTCCCAGTGCCTGTCTTAACTCTTCCCTAAACTCCACTTCACAATCACCCTTTTTTAACTTCCACCATTTAATCCTTGGCACAGCTTTCACACTCCTCCTCCTCTTCTTGTTCACCAACGTCATTCTACATCCATGGCTTTGGTGACTGTTTCAAAGAAATCGACCAGATTTAACAGACAATCTCCCCTTGACAAAGCCAAACTGTGTGGGGGTCAAGTGCTTGGAGGTTGCCAATATCGCTGTTAAGGTCCATGATAATCTGTTCCATGGCCTTGCAAATCAGGCTAGGTAGGCCGATGGGTCTATAATTACCTGGATCAGTGGATGCTTCACCTTTGTGTAAAGGGATGACAATGTTTGTCCTCCACTCAGCTAGGAAAAAGCCACTCAGACTTCGGTTGAACAGGGTGCCTAATGATGCTGCAAGTTCATGCCTGAGTTTATGCAGGATGCAGCCTGGGATGTTAAATGGGTCCCATGGAGGCTGTATTTTTTGCCTTTGAGAGGGCAGTCATGACCTATTCCCTAGAGATAAGGGGTGGGGTGCAGGTTCTGGGGATGTCCTGATTTACTGATGGGGGGATAGAGGAGAAAGTTTTTTGCTGAATCTGTCATGGCTATATCTACAGCATTTGCGTATGTGGTGTCCTTGACCACCAGTTCTGAACAAATCTGGATGCTTCCTTTGAGATTGCAGACATATGCGAGGAAGGCCTTATGCTTGTCTCTAGTAGATGTGGCCAATTTGGACTCGAAGTTGGCTTTAGAGGATTTCACTACGGCTTTTATTTGCTTGTTCAGACTAAGGAGAGATTGCTTTTAATTGGGTATCTGCTCATTCTTGGTACTGGACATCAATTTTTTTTCCTTTTGTTACATAGTTTGTTTATTGCAGATACTCTTCCTTGTGGAGGATGATTTTGTCCTGTCAGGTATTCCTGATTACATGCATCTATATAAATGCTCGTATAGTACTTTGGTGTAGATTTGGACATTGGCACCAGTTCCTACAGTGAGGAAGGGGCTGTGAAGCTGTTTTTACCATCCCTCAGGAGGTTGTAATCAGCTTTGGAGAAGTATTTTTGCTTGACCCAAGCTTGGGAGGGTTCAGAAGAGATGGTGACTTTGAAAGTGACTTCTTTATGGTCAGATCTTACCAGGGAGGATGATACCGTATGGGTGCTGCAGCTGTTACTCATGTTGATTAATACCAAGTTCAAGATATCACCTCTTTTGGGGGGATTGACTGGCTGCTCCAAGGCATTAGCATTGATAAAAATCGAGGAATCTCTATGGATTTGTGTTCTGGCATGAGTAGTTTTTCCAATCTATGGTTGGGTAATTAAAGTCGCCTAAGATCGGGTTGAATCTTGTAAGATTTGAAGAGGTATGGATAGGTGGAGTGGGCATCTTGTCAAATTTAGGGGCCTGTAGCTAGCTATAATTTTAATAGGGGTCTTGTTCATGGTTAACTGCACCAGGAGTGTCTCCTGTGCGTCACCAGCCTCGAGATGTGTGTCTTTAATATATATATATATATATATATATATATATATATATATATATATATATATAGAAACTCCACCTCCTTTGGATTTGCTGCCCACATTTTGGGGTCTGAATGTATGATAGGATGAGTAACCAGGTAAGGCTGAGGTGCTCTCCACAGCTTTAAATCAGGTTTCTGCTACTGCACAAATGTCAGCGTCTTCCAGGGTTAAGAATGCTTGCAATGAGTGCAGTTTCATGTTTAGACTGCTAGCGTTTAGCAGCATGACCTTTAATTTGTGTTTTGAGATTTTTATGGTGGTAGTATCGACCTCATGCTTTTCCTAAAAAAAGGCAGTATGGGGGAGGCAAGGGCCTTTGCCAGAAGCCTGAAGCCCAAGTGAGACAGAGGCAGGCCATTTCTAGCAAAGCATTGTGGTCTGTCGATCATATCTTCCCAGGCTGTCAGGCACTGGATCCCCCTGGAATGACACCACAAACTAAGCCAATTCATTTTCTGTTTGTATTGTATCATTCTGGGTGATGGTAAAATGCTGCTTAGGGCTAGGGACATACCTTCCTGAGACACATTCAGCAAGATCAATCATGTCTCTTCATATAGTCCAGGGAGGCACATCTCAACTCGTTCACACTAGCATGGACTATGACAGAGTTATAACAGTACCTGCTGTTAAGACTTGAGTGAGTGTGTGATATGGTGGATTCTGGCATCTGGCAAACTAACCGTGACTTTCTCATTACTCAGCCTGGTGAGAGGCACATCTGTGTCTCACAATGGAGTCTCCTATGACTAATATGTTGGGTTTATGGTTAGGCCTTAGCGGTTGCGAGACACTGCTGTGTGGACTATGCATGGCATGTGGTGTGGAGGGTTGTGGATTTCTCATGTGTTTTTGCCTCTGAGGTCTCCTCTGTTTGGGATTATTTTTGTTGAGAACCTCTGCATATGTTGGTGCGTGCTGTGTAGTTGTGGGTGGTATTTGAGGTGTAGTGATTGTCACTGCAACCTTCTCAGTGCCAGATATACTGGCTTGTGAGGGAGAGAGCATAGACTCTAGCTTCTTTATGTAATTGCATCTCTCACAAATTGTGTTCCTAGGTGGTAGTAGTAGATGGTTGTCAGGGAACAAGAGGCAGTTGCTACACTGTCTCAGGATGTCCGTATCAACCAGAATGACAGGAGAAGCCATAGGAAATTGTCCATCCATATTTGTCAGAATCTGGGGGAGAGAAGCCAGGAAGAGCCAAGGGGTAGGCCTAAAGCCCAAGTGCTTAAACTAAAACTAAGAGGCTTAGAATAACACTTAAAATTTAAACAGGCTAAAAACAAGCAGTAATAAATGCAGCAGAGAAGATGCAATTGAAAATGTTGGGGAACGAGTGAGAGTAGGCGGAGGAAACACAAATATTGCAAAAGTAGCTGAAAAAAATTAGGGAAGGCAGCATCTAACTTGCAGTCCAAACTTGTGTTTAGCCTCATCCCAACTTATAACACTTCCCTCCCAAGCTATTTGCCTCAATACCGTTCTAGTTGTATCCAACACATTTCAGCTCTCTCTTGCCTATTTTATATACCCTTTCTTGTAAATATTTTTATTGGTAATTTTTTTCTCCATTTCTGTATTGCCTTGGTTCTTAAAATACTTCCTGTTAATTTATGATTGTATTATTATGTTTGACTGCTGTTATTCTCCTTAAGTACTTGCATCCAAAATCCTAGTCTTTCTTTATCTCCCAGACTTACCCATTTCATCATTACACCTTTTCACATTGATGTACAACTTTGTGCTCGAGTACTGTATATACAAATCTTAACTGTGTAGCTCTAAAGTATCCCTTCCATCAGGTAACCCTAAACCATCTTGTTCTATGAAGAAAAATCAGTTTATCCCTCTTAAGTCTTTTCCTCTTCCCCACCCAAGTAAATTCATTAAATTCTTTATCAATTACCATCAGCCACTCCATTGGTTGATAAAAATACACTGGACATGCATGTAAGACTAAAAACATTTCACTACCCCTATCCATAATCAAGAGCTTCTAATTTCTCATTTTTTGTATTATCTTTTGTTTAGTTTCTTACCAAAACATAATACTTTTAATGGATATCTTTAATACGAAACATTAACTCCAGTCATAACAAAATGTGCAGTCCTCATGCATGGTGTACTGACTTTTTTCACCAGTGATTGGTCCAGATTGATCTATCTACCCGAGTGGATGTATACTGCCTAATATATTCATCCTCTGTCCAAATGTGGTGTTCATAAACATTCAAGGCAATATTTATACGATTTGCTAATCCAAAATCATTTACAAAGAAAAACTCAACAGTATTTCATTGTGATCTGTATTAAAACAACTTTTTGATACTGTACATCCATTAAGTTAACAAGTTGTTGCTGCTTCCTCTTTGTAGAGCCTTTTAATTTTTCTTTCACTAGACTCTTATACATTCTTGAATGTATCAAGACCAACCAAGTTCTTCATTCTCAGCATGCACACAGACTACATACACCATTTACAGGGTTGATTTTCTTCTGTGTTTTTCATCTTATAAATGCTTTTGCAGTTGTGGTAATCTATCCTTACCATAACTCTGTGCTTAAATCGCTACTCCTCTGCCATAGATGCTATGCAAATCCACCATGGCTTTTTTTGTCCTTGCACAGCTGCTGATTCCTCACAATGCATTCAGACACCTTTGTTCTCGGATTATAGGAGATCCTTTCTTTCTCATTTTCTGATCTAGATTTGCTATCCGAAAGATAGGTGCTTACCAGCACATTTTCTAAACTCAGGCATATCTATATACTCCAGTGTTTTCCCTTTATCATTCAGTAGTTGCTCATCTTCTTATTCTGTTAGAGTCTCCTTCTGCAGTACTTTAACCTTGGTCAACCCCCTCTAAATTATTTGCATTACTTCCTTCCCATATCTCTCATGTCTACCATGTGTTTAAATTCCATTTTTATTTTAGCTCACCGACTAGTTATCCCTTCTTTAGACGTTTCTATTTTCCTTTATAATTCAAATCATATCCACTATCCATTCCTTAAATTCCTTTTTCCAACCAACATGTAGGAAAGCAGCAGTATCTCCTTATATCCATTATCCAACATATTTGTCTTAGTTTTATTGACACCTCATCTGATATAGTAGTGGATGGGTCTCAAAGGTATCAATTAAATACATAGACTTCTGGAAAATATAATTCCTATCCAGTCTAGCCCAGTTATTGGATCTTGCAGAATAATGTGCACATTCTGTGTCCCTGTAACTGAATTCACATATTCCATTACAAATAGTCATATTTCTTCAGACATCTTCACTCTTGTTATACATTCTCTCTAGATCCCCTCATACATCTTCACTCTAAATCAGATCCCAGTCCCCACTCAGAAATAATGTTCCCTGCTGACAGCTTATTTCTCCAAAAACTCTCCTAGGTTACATAGTAATAGTAATTTTATGAGGAATATAAATACAGGTCATTGTAATGATCCTGCCCTGCCAATAACCCCTTACTACTACAACCATATTAACCTTTTGCTCTTTTGTAACTACTGGAGCTATAGCTCTCAACATTAAAGATTTTCATAGAATGTGCAGAGTTTTGCCTCATATTTTGGTCTGTTCCTCATAAAACTTGTGCTCTTCCAGCAAATCAGTAAGAAGTGTATTCACTAAATAATGACATACATGTAAGAATCAGGCTTCATATCATTCATAAAATGCACGGAAACAATCTTTTATTCTAGCAACTTTCTAAATTTAAACGTGCAATATTTAAAACCTGCCCCTATTTTTTTGCATTTGCCCCCCCCCCCCTGCTTATTTTTGGCTCTGTCCAGATTTCTTGTCCTAAGAGGATGAGTTGTATGACTGGAGCCATCTTGCAAAAAATATTATCCCCACTTCTCTGATTAATGTCCATCCAGAAATCCTTTGTCAAATTCACAAGCTCATTTTTAACCCAATGTGTCAACTGCTACGTTATTTGCATCCTACACTTCTTAATAGAATTTAATACTCATTTATGTTTATCTGCAAGACCTCTTACATTCCATGTTAATATTGCCAAAGCAGCCATTATGATAAGCTATTACTCTCACATTGTCCATGACAGCTTTTTGAGTATAAGTTTCCAACTTGCAGCCACCATACACTGTTTGCTAAACTGGGCTTGTATGTAGTTACTTTGACCCATCTCTAGGTGAACTCGTGTCATGTCACATTTTCCTAGATTTTTTGCTTCAATAAAAATCAATAAATTAAACAAAAAAAATAAATACAAATTTCAAAGCCACCAACCCAATTTCAGTCATGCCAAATACACAAAACCATATAGGCTTTCAAAAAAGGAAGTTTACCCCTCCAAACAGGTGTAGTTGACCCAAATTCAGGTCTGCACCCACGGGTATTACCTAGTCTAAAGTTTAGATTAACCATGCTAAAGTGCATGTGACAGCCTGTGTTCCCACTTACACAGATTGCTGTCTATTCTTATATTACGACTGTTCCCTTAGCAGATGTGAAAAGCAACTTGCATGCACTTAGTCAAAATTAATTTTTAGCCTTAAGAAAAAGTGCACTGGCTACCCTTAAACAAGTAAACTAAACTGTGCATGTTTATATTTAATGCATTAAAATATTGAGGCTGCTGGGCCCTCAGTAAATAACTATTCAATTCTCCTACTTTCAGACTTAATTTATTTTCATTTTTCTGTGTGTCATCATACATTTAAAGGTTAATTATATTGTAACTTGTATATTTCACTCAGAACATACTGTTAAGACCTCTCAAGATTAATATCTTGCACCTGCAGCACCTTGTCTCCAACTAAAAACAGGTGCTAATGGAAAAACAGCAAGTTTGTAAATGCAAGAAATAAACTTTTAGATTTCACTCTGAATGCATTGTACAGATCTGTTTATGAATAACTGCTTGCAGCTCTAGACTCCTTGTCTCCAACTAAAAGCAGGAACGAGTATTTAACAGCTAGTACTAAAACAACTGATATTTTTCTTTCTTTTCAAGCTTGTTATAAAATAAAGTTGTCTACAACATAAACTAAGAGTCCAGACATTCACAACTATAAAAACAAAGGAAATTATCTACTAAATTCTACATATAATAGGCTAAGTAAACTTTTATACCACTCCTCTAAGATCACAACATTATATTTACTTGAACATGCTTCTTTCCAGCCCTTCTTATGTTAAGGTGTAAAGTCTGTATGCATTACAATTAAGAAAAAGTACTTTTACTTTAATATCACTAGCACATATAGTAAACACAAAGATACTGAAACACTGTTGTGATGTAATAGTTTTTATTGGACCAGCACATGTTTTGCAATTACTCAAGCTTTGGAATGGGCATGAGCTCTGAGACATTAAGATACTGATGTTAGATACAGTGCTTACATATCCACTTGCTTAGAAAGGAAAGTACATCTATTTCCAACTGGATAAAAAAAATCTTGAAAATGCTAGTATATAAAGAATGTGCAGCTTAGTCTACACCTCACAGATGGACACAGTGTGTGTGTGTGCCTGTGAGTCAGAGAGAAAGAAAGAAACTGTAAAAGACATGCCCCAGGATTCAGCAAGCCCTGCACCATGTGCAGGACTAGTGCAGGAGCTCCAGCAGGCAATATGTCTGCCGTGTGATCCAGGAATAAGCTGTAGGGATGTGCACGAGCGATCCTGCACTAGTCCTGCACAGACTCAGCCCCTGTATGCAAATTACCCCATTTGCAGAGAAATTCATGCACATGAGGTAAATTTGCGATCCAGGAAGCTGGAAACCAGCTGTGCAGGGCTAGTGTAATCTGCAGAAATGTACTCCACTGGTAGCAGGTACATTTCTGCAAACTACAAAACAGAGCCATGACCGCTCCAAATAAATGGTGGATATTATGTAGAAAGCATGCCAATGGCCAAGTATACTGCCACTGGTGTGGAAAGCAGTTGAAAAAATAAAAAAAATCAACTTATTTTTTTAGCCGATCTCACCTGTTTAAGTGTAGGGCAGCGGCACGCATATGGGATTGGGTGAAAATCAGAAAAAAAACCCTAAAATAAGCATTCTAACCAAAATAACTATTTTGCCATTATACTCAATGGCAGGCAGAAGACACCACAGCCAGTGAATAGTGGTCGCTAAGGGGGAGGCTCAGTGTGGGACAAGTAACTATGCATCAGCAGGCAATCCTATGCAAATGAGGGGAATGATACTGAATCCCAGATTTCCCCTGGATGCCAGTCAACACCCAACAGTGTAAGAGCAGGAATAGCTTGGTGCAAGGCTAGGAGTCAGATGACATCATAGGAGTGTGTGTCAGGCATACTATAAGCAGATTGGAGCCCTGTGGCTCGGGTTCGCCCTTAGCTTAGCACAGCCAAGCAAGGGGGTATGTCTGAGGCTGCCTAGCACTCTTTACATTTCCTAAGCAGGTGTGCGTGCCACGCACCGGGTTTTAAAGGGAAAAAAAAGTAAACCAGGAAATAGCAGCGCTGTGCACATTTGAGCACTCTGTTTGTGCAGCGTGCCCCAGAGCTTAAACAGGAAGGCAATGGGAAGGGAAAACAGCAGTAGGAAGGTAATCTAAGATAACTAGCATAGCTGTCAGGTGAAATGCATCAGACTCAGCCAATTACACAGGCAGCAGCCCAGAACACAACTATAAACTATGCAAACACCTTTCCCTCTGTTTTGTCCCCACAAACTACGCCACCGGTCTGTACAAGCAGGGAACTTTTAACAAAAATAACAGAATGATAGAGGCTGCAGCAGCTATCAGACATCAACATGTGAAAGAGGCTGACGGTAGTGAGGATGAGAATGCAGTTGACCAACCCACAGTGAGGAGACTGAGAAGGGTGTACAGACCCAGGGTAACCTACCAGGGGCTACATGAGCTGGGGATAGTGGTGCACTATAGGGTGGACAGGGGGAAATTGTTGAGCTGTGCTGGCCATGCCTGACACACAGAACTAACAGAAGGGAACCCATCCCAGTGGATACCAAGGTATGTGTAGCCATAGGAATACTAGCCACAGGTACCTCCCAAAGCCCAACTGGGGATATCATGGGGATCTCCCAGTCATCAGCATCCAGAGTATTCCACCAGTTCCTGGATGCCATGTCAGCACATGCCGGTGACCACGTGTATTTTCTCAACACCCGTGAGGTGTTGACCAGCAATATGCATCTCTTCCACCAAATATCAGAATACCCTAAGGTGGTGGATGCTATAGACTGCAGGCACATACGCATCAAAGCACCACCTGGTGAGCAGGGTAGGGTCTACATCAACTGCAAGGGCTTCCCCTCCATCAACTGCCAGGTCATATGCGATGCCCAGGGCATTATAATGAATGTGTGTGCTGGCTACCCTGGAAGCCATCATGATTCCCATATATGGCATCTGATGCAGCTGTACCAGAGATTTGTCAATGGGGACATCCCTTATGGTCAGCTAGTGGGGGATGCTGGTTACGCACTGGAGCCGTGGCTGATGACACCCATCAGAAAGGCACACACACCCAAACAAGAACGCCATAATGAGGCACATGGACAGACAAGAATCATAGAGCATGTGTTTGGGATGCTCAAGTCATGGTTCCAGTGCCTGGACACATCCGGTGGAGCCTTGCAGTACTCACCAGCTACATGTACCCAAATTGTTATCGTATGTGCCATGCTACACAATATGAACCTGCAGAAACAGCTGCAGCAGGAACAGCACAGAGCAGGGCCACACAGCCCCCCACCAATGCCAAGGCCTGCACAAGCACAGAGGGACTCGGAGGAGGAACAACCTGAGGCTGCTCCAGTAGGTAGATGGAGGCATGCCCAGTATGTCATGGTCTTGGCAAAGAAGCAATGCATAGTACATACACTGACACAGTAGGGACCAAGGGAATTACACCACTCTTGACTCATGCATACAGTAAAAGGGATGCCAAACATGACACTACCTATGCTCAACCATGTATAGGAAGTGTACTATGTGCATCAGACATAGGCAGCCCCCAGCACCATCCTCAGTAATGGAACACTGATTGGAGTAGTATGTGTTATTTGTATCTATGGTATGGGCATGAGCATGCAAGGGAATCGGGTGGCTGAATGGGACGCCAGCAGATAGTAGACACCTATAGTAGCAGCATGAGACCTGTAACAAATACTGCTGTCACCATAGCAGCCATTACTACACATGGTGACAAAACCCACTGCAGGAATTGTGCTGGGCCACATGTGTCCATATGACACACACACATGCCAGTCAAGGAGCTTCACATACCCAACAACAGTGTCAGCCAGCAGGTGTAGACAAACAAAGGCTGTGCCAAGGCCTCTGAATGATGCCTATGGGTAACCACTCCCCCAGGCCTACACAGACAGACTACATCAGGTCAGGCAGTGGGATGTTAGTTCTGAAGGGTAGGAAGTCAGAAACTGATATGTAGGTCAATCAAACCTAAGACCTGTAGTAGACTGCTATGCCTCTAGTCAGCATGATAGGTTAGAATACAGAATGAAATGGAGTACCTGACATGCCAGTACAGACATAGCAAATGTGTACAAGTGTTGGGTGCCCCCCCCAATCCTATGTAGAAATGTAGAAACAGGTGTACCCACCCCACTCCTGTGTAGAAATGTGGTAACAGTCAGGCGTGCCCCTCCCCCAATCCTGTGTAGAAATGTAGAACAGTCAGGTGTGCCTCCCAACCCTACTTAGATATGTAGTAACAGTCAGGTGTGCCCCCCAATCCTATACAGAAATATAGTACTGGTCTGGTGTGCCCCCCAATCTGATGTACACACATTGAAACAGTCAGATATGCCCCCCACTCCGATGTAGAAATGTTGTAACAGTCAGGTGTGCACTCCCGCACCAATCCTGTGTGGCAATGTAGAAACAGTCAAGTGTTCCTGCCCAATCCTATGTAGTAACATGTATGTGTAGGTATAATACTAGTGGAGCACAGATGCCCAGAGGTGGCCAAGGTAGCAGGATAGATTGTAGCATTTGTACAATATGCAGGTATGTGTGTGTTTCATATTGTGTGAGAGTGGTCAGTATGTATGCATGTTGAGGTATGACCTGGTGGCCATTGCCCACTACTGCTGATGACAGGGCCAAGTCTTCACAACTGTAGTGCCAAAGACAATTCCCACCAGTATAACACATGCTAGCAGTAAGCCGTTCTAAATGTATGGTTGCAATAGGTGGCACCATCTGAAAGATTGACATGGCATGGCTGTTGGGCTACATATACAAGCAGTACACAGGGGAAAGTACCCCAGACATACAGTATTATAATGTGTAACTGTGAAATGGGCACACCCTTGGAATTGTACATACAGGTATGCCTCACATTATCTGGGCCTGTAGTAGGGAATACTGGTGTCATCTGCCAGAACACTTGCAGATCACAAAGGTGGTAGGACTGATGTATTGGGAAACAGCTGTTGTACCTGCACATGCCAGCATAACTGGAATGCCCCATGTATATCTGTGCATCAGATGCAAGTAGTGTCCATAGCACACATGCACCCAGCTCACCCAAATACCACCCACAGGTTGTATCCCTGCGGTTAGGAATGGGTACAATATGACCCCCACCTGTATATGGCAATAGCAAAAGCATGCAGTGCAGGTGTCCCATGCAGGTGTGTACCTAGCATCCACACCACCTGATCAATACGGATAGAAAGTATTGGCATGAACACCTAGCACACCTACCCTGTCACCCCAGGGGGATATACTGTATGGCAGTCTGGAACTGTAGGACTGACAGAATAGCCACAGCTTTCCCACATCACCACCAAAGGCCTGTGTCTCACATGTACTGCCAATGCAATGTTATGCCATGGACACCCAAACATAACACTCCACATAAGCCATATGCAAGGCCATGTGGACAAACCACAGTAACATGTCCACCATGTCTCACTGCATGAACTGTGGACCAACACCAAAATACAGCTGTGATGAGGTGATAACCTTAGGGGAAAGTATCAGGGAATGTATGCATAATGTATGGAAGAGGATAGAATAATAGGGGGGGCATGGAATGTGCAAGGTCCGGCACACCGTAGTGTGCAAACACTATCCCCGTCTGCAAACACATAAATGGGTGGCTACAAACCAGTCCATACACCACAATAGGGGTCATGTCCTGACTCATGGCCCCAGCCTCTGGGTAACCTGTGTGAATCTGTATAGCTGTGAGGTATTGCCACAGCAAGATAAGGCCATACTGTCATGTTGACGGATGAACAAGTATGGGATCCTCTGCCAGCACTGTACCAAGGTGCTGAACTGGATACACAGACCAAGCAGCAAGTGTCTGCAGCTTCCCCTCCAGAATGGCATAACTTACCATGAATATGTAGGCATCTGCCCACAATACTGGACAAAGATGCAATCACCCTTGTTCCCCAGGACATCACTGTGAGCAAGAATGTCCACCTGACAGTACTTAAGGACATAAAACATCACAGTGTATAACAGTACACATCTGAATATCTCTGCTAACACCAGTACCATGTAGTAGAAGCAGCACAGACACAATCACCTACAATACACACAATCTCTTGCACAGTTTGTCCCCATATTCCCAAATGATCTACAGATACCCTACAGAAACAGTTTGCTACCTGTAGGTGTACAAGACAAAGGTCTACACTGGAGTACAAACATCTTGGAATGGATCCACACATTCAATACAGAAGGGCATACTGGGCATGCTCACACACAAAGCCCAAGTCTGGAAACAGTGGACCATACATATCTGACAGTTGCAGATGTTAGTGCATACACTCCTCAGTATGCACCAGTCATGCTTTGCACACACACTGGATAGGAATACAGACATATATCCAAGGACAACACACTATAATAAGCCAAACATAGACATACATAGATGTGTGGGAGTGACTGACAAAGACATCCATCATGCGACCTGTCCCACCAAGCATGGAGCCAAATGGCTACAACCAAATTATGTGTAAATGTCACTCACTGTAGAAATTAGCCACTGGTATCAGTCAGCATTACAGACTATGTGGTGCAAGTACTAGCTGTGCAACATGACTGTAGTCATCTAGCAGCTGTATACACATACCTGTGGAATATAACCCTGCATTTGCCTGCATGTGGTGTATCAACCTCTAGATGAATGGGTTATGTCCTATGCACACCCACTACCCTCCCCATAGCCTGACTATGATAAGCCTGCTGTCATCCACTTTGAAATACACCTTTGGGAATAGAGTATCCCAGTAATCTCTGTGGCATGTCCTAAAACTGCGTAATCCTAGTGTGATAAACTAGTTAGGTAGGAGTTCTAATCCCAAACATGACAACTGTTTGCGTGTCTGTCTGTGTAGGGAGAAATGCTTTTTAGGCTAGTCACACTCATTACAATTCAAATGTCCTACTTTGGCAAGGCTGCTGATGTTATTCATTGTGAAATACACTTTTGGGAAAGGTGTAGCCCAATAATTTCCATGGTGTGTCCTATAACGGTGTACTGTAGTGTGATAAACAGGTTAGGTAGGAGTTGTAATCCCAGATATGGTAACTGTGTATGTGTGTCTGGCTGTCTAGGGAGCAATGTTTTTAGGCTAGTCACACTCATTACAATTCAAATGTCCTACTTTGGCAAGGCTGCTGATGTAATTCACTGTGAAATATATCTTTGGGAAAGGTGTAGCCCAGTAATCTCTGTGGCATGTCCTATAACAGCATAATGCTGTAGTGTGATATAGTACTCTGGTAGGGGTTCTATTCCCACACATGGCA
Organism: Protopterus annectens; assembly: GCF_019279795.1. Classification (NCBI taxonomy): domain Eukaryota; kingdom Metazoa; phylum Chordata; order Ceratodontiformes; family Protopteridae; genus Protopterus; species Protopterus annectens. The sequence goes on along the minus strand of NC_056739.1, from coordinate 328,672,736 downwards.
AGTGTGTGTGTTTTTATGTTTGTGTAGGGTTCATAGGTAGGTACTAGGCTATGGGCCTAAGTAAGCCTAGCCAACAAGGTTCCCTGGCTTATGCCACCCAAGAAAAGTTATTTTCCTGTGCCACTGTCAAGCAGAGACACAGAAGTAATCCCCGGGGTATATTTTCTATTTCCCATCCACTCATCAAAATTTTTCTTGGAGTGCTAATGAAGAACTTTGCTTGACATAGATGGGTAGCCTGTTCCAGAGTATGGGAAGTCTCTGGGACATGAATCTATCCCTCCAACAGGTTTTATTTATTGTGGTGTCAAGGTTTAGGTCCCTAGAACGTGTAGCTTGGAGGGATTGGGATTTCTTTAGGTGTAACATATCCAACAGCTCTGGGTTTGACATAGCTTTATATGTTAGGCAGAGATCACCTTGGAGTAGGCAATATGCTACAGAGTAAAGCTGGAGTTTGAGGCGGTCAGTGTAGGGCATTTGTTTGAGGCCAGTAATCCTCTTTGTAAGGTACATCTGTGGCCTTTCCAGCTGCTGCAGATGTCTTGTGAGTACATTCCAAAAGGGGCGTTGTACTCTATAAATGGGTCTGAGTGTCGAGTAGTGGGAGACAATGACCTCTTTTTCCTGGAAAAACCTTTTATGATGAGGTGCCATGTAGGACTTCCTGACTACTGTGGCGATGTGACTATCAAAGGAGAGACTACTGTCCACCTGGGTCCAAAAGTATTTTATCACATATTCTGTGGAAGTAGATTGCTGCCTCTGTGGTAGTTCATGGGTACAGAATTTTTACCAAAGGGGATGACACTGCACTTTTTAGCATTGAGCTTGAGGCCATGGCTCTGACACCAGGCATCTGTCTCAGCAAGGCCCTTCTGTAGGATGTCCACATAATTTGGGGACTTTACTACAGCTCCTAGTTTGCAGTCATCTGCAAACTTCGCTAGCCAGAGGCCTTCTGTGTTTGGTATCTACTTCTTTGAAGTACAGGCTAACAAGAGGGGTCCCAGGATGGAACCATGTGGTACTCCACTTATCACTGGTTTGAGGTCAGATTTGGAGTCTGCAACTTTTACAGTGTGGGTTTTGTCAGTGAGCAAGTTGGCAACCCATCTTGTGATGTAGGGATTTATACCTAGTTTAGCTATAATTCCAGAATGGGGGATGGTGTTGAAAGCCTTGGCGAAGTCAAGATAGGCTGTGTGAACCATCTTACCCTCATCTACGGCTTTGGCAACTGCCTCAAAGAAGTTGATCAGATTCAGGAGGCATGATCTGCCTTTCACAAACCAGAACTGGGTGGAATCCAAAGTTTGGAGGTTACCAATGTCTTTGTTTATGAGTTCCATGATGTTACGTTCAATGGCCTTGCAGACCAGGCTCATCAGGCTAATAGGTCGATAGTTCCCGGAATCAGTGGTGGCTCCCCCCTTGTGGAGTGGGACAACTGTTGCTGTGCGCCATTCAGTGGGCACAATGCCTGATGTGAGGCTATTGAACATGGTGCTTAAGTGGGGAGCCAGTTCATTCTGAACTTAGTGTAAAACCCAGCCCTGGGATGTTGTCCGGTCCCATGGATGCTGTGTTTTTGGCTTTAGAGAGTGCAGCTTTTATCTGCATAGTTGTGATTACAGGGACTCTGCATTCTTCCTGTATAGATATTGCCCCTTTAGGGGGTGAGGGGGGGTTAAAGTTAGCACTGAACCTATCTGCCAGGATGGTGGCAATATCAGTTAGTTCTGTAATTTTTGTGCCTTTGTGCTGCAACTCAGAGCAGATCTGGGTGTTGCCATCGAGATTCCTGACAGAGCTATAGAATGCTTTGTGGTTGTCCTTAGAATTAGTGGTGATTTTGTTTTTGTAACTAGCTTTGGAAGATCTTACAAGGGATCTCAGCTTCTTACGGAGGCTGAACAGGGAGCTCCTCCACTCATGGGATTTTACTCTTTTGCAACATTTCCTTCCTTTTGTTATACAGTTTATGGCAGGGGACCACCAGATTGGCTTCCTTTTTTGGAGGATAGCATCTTGGTTCTGTTTGGGATAGCACAATCCATGCACTCGTGTAAGTGTTTATAGAGTGCATTTGTATAGAATTCAGCAGTTGTAACTATTGTCCATCTGCATGGGTGACATGAAGTTCACCACTTCTGTCTTAAGAAGCATGAAGTTGGCTTTGGAGAAATGTTTTACCATGGTTTCTTTAATACGGAGTGGGAGAGGGATGTGGATATCAAGGGTCATTAGGTTATGGTCAGATCAGACCAACAAAGAGTTGAATTCAGGTGTGGAAAACTGGTCACTCATGTTAGTAATGACTAGGTCTAGAATATTGTTGCCCCTGGTGGGGGTGTGGATAAGTTGATCCAGGGCATTGGAGTTTATGAATTCCAGAAAGTGTTGCGCTAAGGAGTTGGTACAAGAGTAGTTTTCCCAATTAATGGTGGGGTAGTTGAAGTTGCCCATTATTTGGGTGTTTGGTTGAATCCTAATATTTTCCAGTACATCAAGAAAAGAGGAGTGGGAATCCTGAGGCATGGTGGGGGATCTGTAGCAAGCTATAATTTGGATTGCAGTTTTGCCCAGAGTTAGTTGCACTTGGATAACCTCGGATGCATTATGCTGAGCAACTAGCCTGGAGGTGTGGATATTCTTAATGAATATGGACACCTCCACCTTTGGTGTTTTGGTCCAGGTTACATAGCCAAAAAGTGTGGTATGAGTTATAGCCTGGTAGTGCAGGGGTGCTCTCTGGAGCCTTGAACCAGGTCTCAGTCACTGCACAGATATCAATGTTCTCCATTTTAAGGAGTGCCTCAAGTGAGTGCATTTTGAGATTTAGACTTCTAGCATTGAGAAGCATTACCATCCATTTTTGCTTGCCTGTTCCTGTTATGGTGGTGAATTTGTTATTAGAACCTTGCCTAAAAAAGGCACTGTAGGGGCAGCAAGAGCCTTAGCCAGTATCCAGAATCCTGGGGCAACAGATGCAGGCCATCTGTGGCAAAGTATCGTGGTCTGTCGACCATGTCATCCCAAGCAGACAGAAACTGGATCCCCTTAGAATGACACCAGAAACTTAGACAATTGTTGAAGTCATTTTGCCCTTGTACTGCTGTATCATTCGGGGCGATGGCAGAATGCTACTCAGGGCTAGGGTCATACCTGCCTGGGCTACAAGATCGGAGAGCTCTTCCAGGTCTCTTCATGCAGTCCAGGGAGGTACATCTCAGGTCATTCACACCAACATGGACAATGACAGAGTCATATTTGTACTTGGAGTGACTTGAGTGCGTGGGTTATGTGGCGGATCCTGGCAGCTGACAGTAACATTCTTGTTTAGCCTGGTGAGTGGGACATCAGGGTGCCTGACTATAGAGTCACCTATGACTAGTGTGTTGGGTACGTTTTGCCTTATTGGCTGTGTTTGAACTCTGTTGCTTAGACAGATTATTATTGAGAGCCTCCACAAATGTTTTTGTGTTACTATGTGGATTTAGTGAGACTATGAGGAGTGTGGTGTGGTGTAAATGTTTACCTTCTCCTCATGACTGTCAAGTTCAGTCTTGGTTGGAGAGAGCTTTACTTCCAATTTGGCTAGGTAAGTTCATCTCTCACAGGTTGTAATGTTGAGTGGTAGGAGGAAAGGGTTGTCTGTGTACATGAGGCAATTTCTACATAGCCTCAAGAAGCCCAGATTCATCAGATAGACAGGAGAGACCACTGGGAGCTGACCCTTGGACATGCCTGAAACTATTTCTAGACAAGTGAGAAAAGTGAGTACAAGAGCTGTTTTTCTCTAAGCAACTGAGAAAAGTAAGTACAAAAACTGTTTTCCTCTAGGTAATGAGGAAGACTGAGTGCTATAGTAATTAGTAGCTTATGTAATGCTTACAAATTCTGAACAAGTGCTGAGCATGAATAAGCAAATTTAAGTGCTAAAACTAAGGATCTGTGTCTGCACTAGACAAGTTACAGGAGAGAAACAAGTGAAAATGCAGGCTTTCAAATCAGAAAGTTGAGAGAGATGGAAGAGGTTGCCCAAATGGCCAATAACTACAATTTCTAGGCCAGAACAACTCCTTATATGGTAGGCAGGTTACCTAGTGCTTACCACTCCCACTGATAAGCTAGAAGGCTTCCCTCCAACACAAAGGCTTGGGGGGGCTCAGAAGCTTACATACATTCCTGGATACAACAAATCTGTATCTGGAACACTAGTTACAGGAAAGGTAGCAAACAGGCTTAGTTTTTTTTTTTTTTTTTTTTTTTTTTTTACAGAAAAGTAGCAAAGACAGTAGTAAAAACAATTCACATGCAGTGCAAGCTAGCACACTTGAGTATGTAGCAATATTAGACCAAACACAGTTTAAAAAATGCAATTAAATTAAAAAGGACTAAAAGCAAGTGCAGAAAGAGTTTATTAGGTAGAATGTGGTAGAGATGGGACTGGGCAAGTGTCCCATATCAAATCTACAGTGGGGCGGGCAACTGCAAAAGCCACCAAATTTAAACTACAAACCAAAAATAGGGAGTATGGGTGGGACAAAACAGTTTCAACAGACATCTAAGCAACAACTAACAGTACAAACTCTAAAACCAAAAAATTATACTCAGCTCTGTATATATTTGCAGATCAGTCTCTCGGAACAGGGAGACAACAGCTTCAACAGCGATCTAAGCAACAATTAAACTCTAACAAAAAATATATATACTCAGCTCTGTATATTTGCAGATAGTCTGGAAGGCAGTCTCTCAGAACACAGGTTCCAGCAATTAAATGCCACACTCTCTCAGGGACCCACACACATTGACAAATTTGGCAGGGTCAGGAATACACATCCTCACTAGTTAGTTTGGCACAATACAGCACTGTGCAGGTATCACATGCATCACAGGGGTTATCTGGAGGTTATATGGGCAAAGGGTACGTGGAGGTGTCTGACCTCAGACATCATGCTTCAGTATGCCAATGGGGGTTGTAGTGCATGTGAAAGTGGTCAAAGCATCACAGGGAGCAATGCTTTTTAGGCTAGTCACACTCACTACAGATCAAATGCCCTACTTTGGCAATGCTGCTGATGTCATTCACTGTGAAATGTACCTTTGGGGAAGGAGTAATCCAGTAATCCCTGTGGTGCATCAAATAACTGCGTAGTGCTGTAGTGTAATAAACTGGGCAAGTGTGTGTGGGTCTGTGTTTGCCATTCGTATCCTGGGTGGAGGTGGCTGTGAGTGTGTAACAACTGGACTTATTGTGGAGAGGATTTTGCAAATTTCTTATATGGTGGCCCTATTACAAGGATAACAGATGTGAAATAGCAGAGAGACTGGGGTGCCAATCCATACCCCTACATGTGACATCAAGGCCTGGCGAATAAAGTTAGCAACCCTTGTATTACCCAAGAGAACACACTCAACCCATGTATCATACACAAACACACTTGCCTAGCCAACAACTGCTATGTTGGTAGTACCCTGCATATTACCCAAGATAGTAATAATGGGATTGCAGTGGACTACAGAGGGCATGGCACCCTGTGCATCAGTACAATAGGCATGTACATGCAGACAGTGCACACCTATTGTACTGATGCACAGGGTGCACTGTCTGCATGTACATGCCTATTGCATCAGTACAATAGGCATGTACATGCAGACAGTGCACCTTCACTATGTTCCCCACTGGACACCTGCAACACCTGTGGTGCCATCAAATGTGACCCACAAAGGACAAACACATGCCCTGTATGGACAAACATCACTGACACCAGGGAATACCAGTATCATGCTATCAATGTAGGTGCAGGGTCAACCTGCTGTCCATTACCAGTTTCCACCACATGAGGCCAGGACTGGCATATCTGATGATGATCTGTGTACACAACATGGGCCAGACACCCCAGGTACAGTTCCACATATCATTGTACATGCATATGGGATGTATGCATATCCCAGACACAGTCCAGGTCATGGACTAAAGAACACATACATGGCAAGCAATGCACAGCAATGGCCACACACAACAGTTACCCAGGTGACTGGATGGTGAATACAATACCCACCTGTGTGAGCCAATCCAGACACTACAGCCATGAGCCACACTGCAGACCATTGTCATGTGGCCTGATGCCAAGGTATACACATCACCTAGCCTTGTATAGCCTTCTGGCACAGTCAACCACTACACATCCATGAAGTAATGCACCCATGCATGTCAATACTAGCACCCTGTGTCTGTGTGTGTGGGGTGTATGATGCTTTTGGCCACATTCACATGCACTACAACCCCCACTGGCATACTGAAGCATGCTGTCTAATGTCAGACACCTTCACATACCCTTTGCCCGTATAACCTCGGGATAACCCCTGTGGTGCATGATACCTGCACAGTACTGTAATGTGCCAAACTAGAGAAGAGGTGTATTCCTGACCCTGCCAAGTGTGTCAATGGGTGTCTGTCCCTGGGAGAGAGTGTGGCTGTGTTGACGTTGACACCTGTTCATGTGGACAGGCATGTGTACTACACCTACTGTATCGCTACCATACCACTCTTGCGGATGTCACTCACCATCACATATACATTTGGAGAGCTCCTCAACATTTAAGCTATGTGGCGCATCCAATAACTGCATAGACATGTGATAGCAATACATAGTCATTCAGGGGGTTGATACCTGTACAGGTAGGTGTGTGATACAAACATGCTTAGGTTTTACTCTCCCACCCCCTCCCTGACTTATCTTTGCCTCTGTCTGCCTCTCTCACACGCTCTCTGGTGGATGTGGAGACTTACACTTGCTTTGCTTGGGCAGCAGCATGTGTTTTTTAAGTGATGCTCATGATCAGCTGATGGCTTCTGCACGAATTGCAGCCCTGCTTCTGCACGAATTGCAGCCCTCCTCTAGCTGACTGCATGTGGAACAGCTGTGGTAACATTCCCACAGCCAAATGCATGAAAACACTATCTAGAAACAGCATGTTGGTGTAGGGCCTTTGCATTCACTGTGAGCAGGACCTAGATCTGTTTGGCAAACAGAATCACAGATGGATTGGGGATTTACCTCTAACGTACACTGTGGGAACAGGCCAACACACAGGAAGGGGATGTGCCTGACATGACTACAGAATGTAAGTGTTGTGATTCTGCATTTGGAGTAATGTTGGTTTATGGATGCTGTCATGTGTT